>NC_079229.1:21115495-21235495 GCF_029633865.1 Lampris incognitus | reverse complement strand
ATATCTAACTTTACAAGACTTACAATAACTTTTTTTTTGCTTGTCCAGAAAAACTAAGCATGTACATGTAACCACAAAACATATATTTTAGAAAGTCATATCCCAATAAACAAAAATTTATGGGGCAAAAATTTCAATAAAAAAGCGCTTTTTAGACAAGTTGTCCAGTCCACAAGTAATGATTTAACATAAAAAAATAGAAACGCAAATATGGAGCCATGTTAAAAGAATGCACCTCTATGTTATGGGCTAGTTTTAAAAGCTTGCAAAGCACCGCAACACAAAAACAGAAGGCCAAAACGAGCGTATCGTGGTTTTTAAATGAGTCGCACTGTTTTGCAAACTGTTTTGAAAGGAACTGTGAGGAAAGAAATTCAATTTGCAGCGTATCTGTTCAGGTATACCAGAGAAGCATATCCATCCATCCATTATCCAAGCAGATTATCTTAATTCAGGTCATGGGATGCTGGTGCCTATCCCAGCAGTCATTGGGTGGCAGGTGGGGAGACACCCTGGACAGGTCACCAGTCCATCACAAGGCCAACACATTCACACCTAGGGACAATTTAGTATGGCCAGTTCACCTGACCTACATGTCTTTGGACTGTGGGAGGACACATCCATTGCATGTTGTCCGCCTTGGGAGAGAGATCCCTCCTCTGTTGCTTTACCTGAGGTTTCTTCCTATTTTTCTCCCTGTTAAAGGGTTTTTGTTTTTTTTAGGGAGTTGTTCCTTATCCGATGCGAGGGTCTAAGGACAGGATGTTGTGTTGCTGTAAAGCCCACTGAGGCAAATTTGTAATATTGGGCTAAACAAATACAATTGACTTGACTTGCTTGACACAGGGAGAGCATGCAAACTCCACACAGCGGATGATCCCCCAAGGTTGGACAACCCCGGGGTTCGAACCAGGACCTTCTTGCTGTGAGGTGACCACGCTAAACACTGTGCCACCATGCTGCTTAGAGAAGCATATCCCTTATTTTAAAGACCTGTGTTGTATTTAAGCAAACTCAGCCTTATGTACAGATTCAGATTATCTCCCGCTTGTAACCATATCATGTTAATATAATCTGACCGATATATCTGGATCCATCAATGAGATTATCAGACATGTCTCTTTACACTTTGTGATGCATGTGGGGTTGCACTGGTCCCACCTTTACCCAATTACATCATCTAAAGGGCCTCCAAATGCCCTTGAGATGACAAGATCTGTTCTGCAAGCCTTGCCCCGATGCCCCCCGCCCCTCTTTCCTCAAGCCATCTTCTCCTCCTATAGGCCCGAAGAAAGCAGCTGGTTCTACTCTTTGGAGTCATTCTTAAATAAAAACACAGTCCTTCATTCTTTCTCCCCCTTCCCCCTTTGCGTTCCTGTCTCCCTCACTCTATCTCTAACCGAGTAATTATTATTTTGAAGCTGCGGCCTGAGAGCCTGTCCACATTTGGCACTGCCTCACTCGCTAACACGGCGAGCGCTCTAATACAATTTGACTTTTGTTTTATAACCTCTCCAGGAAGACATCAGGGGCCCTTTGTTCGCTCTTTTCCCCGTTTTAGGATGAACAGTACAGTAAGCGGAGGCGCTAGCTAAGTGGGCGGGGGGCGGGGTGAAAAGGGCAAGGGCAAAGGGGATGATAGGGAGGAAAGGGAGTGTAGGATTATAGGAATGTGGTAGCATTGTTAGAGGAGGAGAAAGCGGGTGAACATTGGAAGAGGCAAGGCGGCAATGTTGAAGACAGATGCAGAGTGGAAGGACAGAGTGGATAGAGGTGGTGACGGGAGGTGTAGAAGGGAGAAAAGAGTGAGATTAGATGGAGACGGGGTGTCGTTAGTGGAGTGAGAGGTGAGTGAGAGAGGGGCCCAGCCGGGACGCTCCTCTCCTCCCGGCGTTAGACGAGGTGCTGGTTGAGCGCTTGTGTTGGTACGGGTCCAGCGCTGGCACCATGAGACCGATCCGAGTCAGACACAGAACGAGAGCAGGGGAGGAATATTACTTTGTGGAAATAATGACACATTGTAGCAAAAGTCATGCAAGAAAACAACTCTTTCCTTTGTATTGACGTATGATTTTGTATGGACTTTGCCTGAAGTAACTTTGTCCCAAAAAAAATAAATACTGAATTCTATATAACGTTAGTTGCATTTACTCACTTGTATCTAGTACTTCTGTATATAATATTATTAGTATTAATATTGATAATTATAATAATGATATCAGATTAGTGGCAGAAGTGGCAGTGGAGGTAGTATTAATTTCAAAACTGTCAAAGGTTATTATAATGGGGGCATCTGGGTAGCATAGCGGTCTATTTCATTGCCTACCAACACAGTGATCACCGGTTCGAATCCCCGTGTTACCTGCGGCTTGGTCTGGCGTCCCTACAGACACAACTGGCTGTGTCTGCGGGTTGGAAGCCGGATGTGGGTGTGTGTCCTGGTCACTGCACAAGCGCCTCCTCTGGTCTGTAGGGGGGAGGAATAGTGTGATCCTCCCACGCTTTACGTCCCCCTGGTGAAACTCCTGTCAGGTGAAAAGAAGCGGCTGGCGACTCCACATGTATTGGAGGAGGCATGTGGTAATCTGCAGCCTCCCTGGATCAGCAGAGGGGGTGGAGCAGTGACTGGGGCAGCTCAGAAGAGTGGGGTAATTGGCCAGATACAATTTGGGAGAAAAAGGGGGGAAAATCCCCCCCCCCAAAAAAGGAAAAAAGGTTATTATAATATACACCAGACCTCACACCACTGCATATAGTATATTGATACAAAACGTATAAAATGATCACAAGTCTTATTAAGCTTGACAAGTTGGCCAACACCTTTACCTTTTGGGGTCTGCAGCAATGGTGGTGCAGAAACTGAAAGAAGAGGGAGGACAATGTGTGAAAGGGACACATTTGTGAGCATTAGATAATCATTCTCACCTGTGAGCCACAGAAATGTTCCCAAACGGTAGTCCGCTAAGTGTTGAAACAAAAGGACAGCTGTTAGCATAGAATATCCCAATGGCCACTTTGAAGTTTAAAAGTTTCGAAATGCAATCCGTTCTCTCGACAAGTACAAGCCAAGGCGAGGCCTGCAAAGTTGCTCTGATCCAACGCTAACACCGGAGTTCGATGACAAAGCACCGAGGACGAATCAGTCTGTCTGCAAACCGCATGTGAACTCCATTGCTGCTCGTATAGAAGGACAGACGCCGAATTCTCTGGAGAGCTGCAGAGCAGTCTGGGTGCCAGGTAGCCAGACGTTGGACCGTGGGCATTTTTCCTTCAAGACGGTTTAGAGGAACTTAACCTCTGTCTGGCTCGAAACCGGCCCTTGTGGAGCATCATTCATTAGCATCTGTTGTCCAGAGCAAAATCCTCAAAGCGTCCCTGGGCTACTCAAGCACCACTCCCCCTCCATCAACGCCTGGCTAACAAATGACATACCTGAATCACCACTGGGAAGGGCTCCATTTGCCCTCTGCTGTTTTTTGGCTAACGAGGTCCTGAGCTTCTCATTCTTTCACTGACTTCTTGCTTGTCAGATCCATGAAAACAAACTGTTTTCGGAATGTCTTGTGCTTTTGTTTTTTTCCGTTGCATTTCTCCTCTTTTGTTTTTATGCTTTATTCCCTTAATATTCTGAAAGTCATCAACCCTTTAAGCGTAACGCAAACTGTTATTGGTCGGCAAAGGTGAAGTGCTTTATGGTTTGTTGGTGTTAGGGCCCTGCCACATGGCTCCTGTCATGTGTGTCATGATCACTTTGACAGTTTGGCGCGTGCAGTGGAACAGACCTTTACACACCCTGTTGCCCTTCCACCAGGTCTGGTGCCATAACTGGCCGAGCCAGGACCAGGTAGCCTGGTCCACTGTCTGAACAATGCATATGCCAGCATCCCGACTGGGTCTGCGGCGCTTTGCTGGAGATTACATCAGTGTAACGGGACATGACCCATTACAAAACCATGCTGCTTTTTGTTATTTTCCCTCTGTAAGGGAAGTGAGCACCCCCCCTCCCCTTCTTCATTTTTCCCCTCTCACTTTTACTGTTAGTTCTCCATTTTCTTTTTATCCCTTCAGTCTTGATATTTTTATTTGTCTTTAACACATCTTGCCAATTATGCCAGCTCCCCCCAAAACCTCCCAGGTAGACAGATGGGCCATTAATGCTGGAGGGGGGGTTGATTGGAAGAAGTAGCAGCAGAGCATGGTCTGGTCATGTGTCTGGCCACCCTGTGCTCTTTCTCAAATGTAGCTTTCCAACAGAGGAATGACAACCTGTCCAAACAGCATTTTTGGTGTGCAGATTCAGGGGGGATTGCCTAGGCGCTTGGCTCTGGGAACAAGCAGAGATAAACGTCGGTAATTGACAGGATCGAGCTCAGTCCAAGTCAGCCAAACCCTGTGTTGATTCAGACACGCCAAGTACTGCTAACATGTCACGTTTTCTTCCAGAACACAGAAAATATGCTGTAATTCTACATGTCTGTTACCAGACCTTTTGATGCAGGCAAATATATGGCCTACTTCCATCACCCACGGTTTTGTGGGATGTTTTTTATATTCATCAACATTGAACATGTCCAGTCATTCATTTTACACTTCCTATTGACAACATCCATGGTGTTTACTATTCCGACACATGGCCTTCATGGTGAAGTGTTGGTATTCCTTTAGAAGGTTGCAGGTTCCAATCAAATTAGGGTCAAGGTCATGTAAATATCCAAAGGGGGCTCTTCTATCCCTTCTCCCATGCATACCAAATGAAGTGTTATGATAGCAACACAATGGGAAACACCTGTATGCCTACACATAGAAAGGGATGAATAAGTCACTGGTAGAAAAAGGAAGCTCGGTATGCACAATGGCGATCTAAGAGAAATAATGTACATTACAGGGCATGTAACATAACCACTCCAACCAGATGCAGTAACAGTGAAATATGGTGACACATTTGGAACCATAGTGGGCTTGTGGTTGAAGAGACTGTCCCGTCCCTAAAAAGAAACCATGGATTCAATTCTAGGCATGTGTCTTGTCTTACGGTAGCGTGCTATGGCAAAATACTAAGCCCTGACTTGATCACTCATTTGGTGGAAAGTGAAACAATAGAACGCTCATACAGCTTTTACATGTGCAAGTGGCAATACAATCACCGCGGTGACCTTGGATCAATAATATAATGGTCAGCTACCTTTACATCGTAACCCAAAAACAGTAGACAAATACAAGTAAACCAACGTTTTCTGTCTCATGCTGTCATATAAGATCACGAGGGCAGCAGATCAAGTTGACGGTAAAAAAAAGAAGAAGAAAAGATAAAGCTAACGAAATAAACAAAGTAGCCTACAGCGAGGTAATCTTGGCACCGCGGGTGAAGTCATAATCCAGAGATGGATTGGGCCTTAAACCAATAAACCATAAAACGTCTTCACTGATCTTTGATCAGGTAATAAGCCATTCATCGTGGTTCCAGTTGCACAGAGCTGTCAGCTCATTTGAGGTGCTGCATGGAGAGGAGCAGTTCTCAGGTATCTCAGAGGTCCAAGGCCCAGTCCCTGTGGTGTGGCTGCTGCCACATCAACGTAACTCTAGCGGACTGACTATTAATGACCGGTGACCAGAGCCTCCTTGTAATCCACTTACCATCATTACACAAGGTCAGCATGGCTACTGCTGCTGGTCCGTCATACCCCAGCTGGACGCACCACCACATTCCAATGGAGCTGTGTATGGAGGGAGGGTGGAGAAACACTGTTTATTACTTACATTTGCTTGTACTGGATTTTGAAAAGTTGTCCAATTGACAGCTTTGCAGGAACTTAATTAGGATCCCGCTGTGCTTTCAAATAACGTTGCATGGCAGTGGAAGAGACATGAGGCTCATGTTTACAAAGCTGATTTTGGAAAGAAGGTTGTATTTTTTCATCCTTTCTGCTTGTACTCACTAGTCATAGCTACAGGAAGTCGTGGCACCGCTGAGACCCATACTAATTGGGAGAAAGTGCGAGGAAGGTCTTGACCTCCACAGCTCGCTAATTTTAAACATGACAGTTCAGAGATGTATAATTAAAACAGCTTCGATAGAGGCCAAGGAGGCTCGAGAGGAGAGGAACAGCAAAAGTTTAAGAAAATACAGGTAGACAGCTCAGTATTCCCTTAACATAGGCAGTGACTTCGTACCCTGGTTTACCTCCACACATGTCAGAGGAATTTCCACAGCTGAGGACCCTCCGGCTGAACTTTTACCCCTTCCTCTCACTTTCAAACACACAACCCTATGCACATGCACGCACGCAGACACACACAGACCTAACTTGCACAACCCCAGCTATACATGCCACCCAGCCTTGATGACCAACTGCACCACGGCTATTAAAACGAGTCTGCTGTTGTGATTTCTACACATTCTGATCAGGGTGAAAACTCATTCTGGGGCCGGGAGGAATTAAGTGCATCCCCTGTTCACGTCTTGATCCCAACCCACTCCTTCCCTAAGTCCTGTAGTTGGGAAATACAGCTCAACGTAGCAGACCCCGAAGACTGTAGCCTACAGACATGAGGTAATGGCGAGTCTAATTAGCCCGACAAAAACAGGGAGGGCGGAAGCTCCCGGCTGGAGTACCATCAGTCTACAGTACGGTCCCTCTCCCCACGGTCAAAAGCCTTTAGTGGGGATGAGGAAAACAGAGCGACACGGCCAGCTGGCTCTTCTGGTAAAGCTGCCGTGATGGGCTGGATCGCCACATGAAAGAAAGAGAGGGAGAGAGACAAGCACAGAGAGAGAGGGACAGAGACAGAGAGAGAGGGATGGGGTTGGAGGTAGACAGGAGGAATAATAGAGAGAAAGAGGGGGTAAGGAGGGTAGAGAGACAGAGAGTCTTGCGAGACCAGGAGAGAACGGCTCTTTCAAGAACACTTTGGATGAAAAAGATCAGATCACAGCATGGGCCTGGTCTCCCCCTCCTCCCTACTTCTCCTCTTCAGATGCACACGATGTACAAATTTGTCGCGTCGCAAAGCCAGGAGTCAGGATTTATCACATTGAGCTTGCTTCAGGATATTGGCCCCGACATCGTAATTTAACACAGAAAATCAAAACGATGGCAGCATATGCACTAATGGGAGACCGAGGTTAACTTTAATGGCTTCCGAAAAGCATCGGGAGGACAACATGGGAACCTCGGCGACATGTCGTTGGGGCCCGGGACGTGATGGGATGTCTGACTTTTCCACAGCTTAATCCCCTGTACGTCTGCTGGACCCCTTCTCCCCTGTGGCCCTCCTGCCCTGCTTGTCTGGCCCCGTTCCCCCAAAACAAAGGACTGTTAATACACAGATTTACGGACACGAAAATAAATAAATCAAAAAGGGCAAGAAAGAGAGTGCGATTCATGAGAATGTCCTACGGTCCAACGAGGGCGACATCAATCTCTGGGATCGGAGATAAAAGCTCCGCTTTTCATACTATAAATCCTCGGCTTCCCAATGTGTTCTGTTAAACTATTATAGTCACAGGAGAAAGAGGGAAAGCTGCACTTTGATTTGAGGCGCTCTAATGTTCATGTCAGAACTGGGGAAGTCATCGCTAGGCCTTTACTCACACGGCAGCTCACTATTAAATGACAGAGAGAGATGAAGAGAGAGGAAGAGGGAGATTTGTTATCTTAAATCAGTCAGGGGCTTGAGACAATGGAGACTTTTATTGACCTTTATGGAGATTTATGGGAACAGCTCTTTTTGTCTGCTACTTAGGGCAATGCCATTTACTGTAAGAAATATTCCCCATTCCTCCGCACATAGGCAAATGCACACACCCAATCATGAACACACATCCGTGTGCACGCACACGCCTGCAAACACACACACACACACACACATAGACACACTCACAGGCACAGACGCACACACACAAGCATACACTATTTGTCACCGTTACATCATTACTCATCCAAATAACCTCAGTACATGTGAGTGATTCCTGGCTTTGGTTTAAACGCAGCCCTCTCTCCTTCCTCTGTCTCAGCCCTTCATTGTCAGTGGCACTGTGGAGGGAAACCTAATCTGTGAACATGTGTTTCTGTCCTCCTCACTTCGTAGTGTATGAAACATGGTGTCCAAGCTGATGCGAAAACTCTCACATCACTCTGACACCGAGCGTGGGCTTCCCTTGGCCCGGCATGTACACGCGTCAAAACGTGGAGGAACAAACGACGTGTCCGTCGCGATCCCTGATGACGCCATGTTAGATGCTGGGTCATTTAAAAAAAAAAAAAAAAAACCTGTTGTCTTCCATGGAGCGACACTCCCATGTGCCAGGTCTGGGGTGCTATCAAAACACAGTCCAACAACCATGAGGTCAACAACACGTCATGGCAGACACAGTCAAATAAACACACATGGAAAGACTGGAGGCCTACGCTGGATGAGATAGTGGGTGAATACAGACACAGACTTCACCGTAATGGGGTGCGTGAGGGCAGACATGTTGAGTGAAATGTGAGCTGGGTCTTTGGTGCTCTGGGGCGATGTCAGACAGGCCGGTGGCACCAGCCATCTCGGCTCCGCCGAGTCCCCAAATGCATTTTGGCTCTTCAAAATGTCTAACAATGCCTTCGGATGGCTTCACGTTTACTGCAATCACACGGAGAACGCGTATAAATGGACCCTCGTTTGGTATTGATGACTTCAGAATTGGACGTTTTCTGTTAGCTCCGAGTTCATGAGTAGTGACACGATTCTTATGCATGTTTTATTTATTTCTTTTAGATGGCGGGGCCCATGGACATCCATTTTGCAGTACATGGTAAGAAATCGTATTACTTTACGCAAACTTCAAAAAAAAAATTTTTTTTTTAGTAATTTAGGAATATATTGAAGGAACATGCCTTTTCTTTTCTTTACTCCCCCCCCCCTTTCTCCCCAATTGTATCCGGCCAATTACCCCACTCTTCCGAGCTGTCCCGGTCGCTGCTCCACCCCCTCTGCCAATTCCAGGAGGGCTGCAGACTACCACATGCCTCCTCCGATACATGTGGATTCGCCAGCCGCTTCTTTTCACCTGACAGAGAGGAGTTTCACCAGGGGGAAGTAGCGCGTGGGAGGATCACGCTATTCCCCCCAGTTCCCCCTCCCCCCCGAAAAGGAACCCCGACCGACCAGAGGAGGCGCTAGTGCAGCGACCCGGACAGACCAGGACACATACCCACATCCGGCTTCCCACCCGTAGACACGGCCGATTGTGTCTGTAGGGACGCCAGAACAAGCCGCAGGTAACACGGGGATTCGAACCGCGATCCCCGTATTGGTAAGACAGCCACGCCACCCGGACGCCCAGGAACACGTCTGCAGCGAATTCGGGGGGCAGCCCGGCCGTTAACCAGTCGACTAAAGGGTCCGACCCGTCAGCCGGGTCTGCTTATTCGTGTACGTAGCGAATTAGGGGGGCAACCCAGGAGCACCGCCACAGCCGGGACGCGAACCAATGTCTCCCGCTCCGCAAGCGACAACGTTAATCAGTCGACTAAGGGGTCCGACCGTGCTTATTCGTGTACGTTACATTACCCTCCCTCCCTCCAGGAAGCGCGTATCCCACTTCTGACAACAATATAGCGAATTTGGGGGCCTCTCGGGAGCACCGCCACAACCGGGACGCGAACCCGTGTCCACCACACCGCAAGCGACAACGTTAACCAGTCGACTAAAGGGTCCGACCCGTTAGCCAAGGGCTACTGAGCCAATTCACCCAAATGTAGCGAATTCGGGGCAGCCGGAAACCACCACAGCCGGGGCGCGAACCCGGGTCTCCCGCACCACGGGCGTCTACGCTAACCAGTCGACTAAAGGGTCCGACCCGTTAGCCAAGGGCTACCGAGCCTATTCATCTGTGATCGTTACACGTCTTTTCCTCTGTCTTTACATGCATTATACAGTTAATGTTATGCAGTTAACTCATTAGACTTCGTAGCAACATGTTCTCATAACCATCACTCGACTGCCGATCACTGTAATGTTTATGAAATAATGCAAATTCTTTTAACATCTCACAACAGCACATATTTTAGATGCACCCACTTCCAAACGTTTTCACATATCGTCACCACCTTCTTAAACTAATGGCCTAAGTCATATTTTCAAGTTTTTCAAAAAACGGAATAAACTGAAACAAAATTTGTCAGTTTATTCTGTTTTTGTTTTTTTTTAAACTTGAAAATATGACTTAGGCCATTATTTTAAGAAGGTGACGATATGAGATTAAAGCTGTGTCCCAAATGCATAGTACATACCGTGTTTCAAACTTGTAGTGTGTGAACCCCAAAATTCCAACATGCGTCCCAAATCTGCTTGTTTACGGAGTGTGCTGGTGAAGGACACTATTGTCCCACAATGCAACGCGTTTTGGAAACGGAGGAGTTCCAATATTTTGAGAAGGGAAATGACGATCCACAGCCAAACGATTATGCTAAAGCCTGCGCGGCTAACAAGAGGAAGCTGGAGCACACGAATCCGCTGTCGACCTGTCAGCAGCATCCCTGCCATCTCAGAGGAGAAGGGTAAAAAGAATAATTCACGAGAAAAGGCAAACAAACATTTTAATAAACGTTGTTTTAACAAATTTTATTTATAAATTGCAAGATTAAACAACATCAATCAACCAATCAACACCGACATATACAGACACGTATGCCAGGGGTTATGAGGTAAATGAAATATAAAATTGGCGGATTCTCCTTTGTTCTTCCGGCACACGCGTTGCATCATTTCCTGTTAGCGCAAAATAGTTAGAAGTTCATATCGGACATGCTGTCAGAGTAATATACTATTGAGATCAGTGCATAGTAGACATAGGGGATGTAGTGCATCGTATGGATTTGGGGCACAGATTAAATGTCTGTGAGAGAAGCCAGGTTCACGAGGCATCTAGAAACAGGAAGACTGTTACCCAGTGGGTTGATAAGTAAGGGCAGCCTTCAACATTAACAAGAGAGGGGAAACGGGGATACATTTGCACTCACTTAGAACCTCTCACCTGTCAAGGCCACGGTGTTCCCATTACAGCCTCTCTCTCAACGTCATCCACGAAGCCCCCCCATCCCTTCACTCAAGAGGGACGCTATGGGGCACGGCTTCGGTTGTGTTAAACATGGATGGTTGGGCTTGACGGCTTTTGGATGGGAAATCCAAGCGGGTCTCTCTCCCTCGCTCGCTCACCTACTCAGTCACATGCCACTTAAGTCCACCTTAGCTCAGAGGACATCATGTCCCCATATTTACGTACTTACTTACTTACTTACCGTGGAGCCCACAGCCTTTGAGCTGCCCCCGTCATTCCAGGGTCCTAATTAGGAAGACAGACAGAGTGAGAGAAAGACATAAAGAGAGACTGGAAAATGTTGGCTCCTTCCTGTTGGCCTGAGTGAGTGCCATTACCTCTGCTTGACCTTCCCTGCCACCTCCTCCCCCCTGTCACTCCCCACCTCAGCTGTAAAAAAAAAAAAGAAAAAAAAAGAAGAAAGAAATAAAGAAAGAAAACCTGCTCTGCCCAGCCATCAAAGTGATCACTGTGGAAAGGCAGGAAGTCTGAAGGTTAGGTGACCTGATTTGGACGAGTGGAGGATTTGTTTTGGAACGTCATCAAGCAGGAGCCTGTTGAATCCCTTGGAGACTCGCTCGCCACAAGCAGGACTTCTCCAGAGCACCCCCCCCCACACACACACACACATACGCACGCACACACACGCATGCACGCACACACGCCCATTGTGACATCTGACTAAGTCATTTGGCCTCCCACTGTAGCAGAACACTGGGGTTTAATTGGGGCTCTTGATGTTTCAGTGCACATTGGATTCAAGCCTGTTGACATCACTTATCTCGGACTCTTCTTTGCATCCGAGCATTCAACTGCTCCCAAGTGTCCTAAGAGCGGTAAAAAAAAAAAGAAAGAAAGAAAAAAATGCACTCGCACAGTAAAAGAATGCCAAAATCAAAATCAGCTATAATGGCCCCTAGGTGAGAAAAACAATCGGTGATTGACATCTACTGCTCTGCAGCGCTGTCACATACATGATGAAAGGTGTCAGCTCTGTTGACACAACTGTGCGCTCAGGAGCAGGCCTCAGTGAGGAGAGGGATGCTTTTCCTCCTTCAGACCGAGTCGAGGTGTCTACAAATGGGACTCAACGGCACAAATTCTAGACACATATTTCTGACAAACTTAGAGTCTAATTTCCTGCAGACAGCTCCATTTCAGCAGTCGTTCGCTTGCAGTCATTACTCTTTTGAAAGATCACTCAGTTTTCTTTTCAAAGGAAGCACAAGTTGAGTTGAATTTTTTTTTTTTAATATAAAATGTAGCATTATCAAGAATCTGGGAACTGACACAATCTGCCTCATATACATTATTTGATGTACGGTAAGAAGAGAACAATATTTCTGCAGTCTGTAAGCCTCCGATGTTGATCAATAATGCATGTGGCATAAGACATGGACTTATTAAACAAATAAAATAACTGGCGAATAAGGACTCTTATGTAAATCTAAAATGAATACAAACATACATTAGTGGCAAAGCAATGAAAAAAACCCCACAGGTGATTGCAACAGGACTGACTTGTGCAGAACGATTAGCAAAGCTGGAACATGAACAGTTGTATCAGGTGTGTGAGACGGGTAAAGGAAATTAAAAAAAGGGCGTCTTTGTGCAGACGGACCTGAGCTGGAGACGCAGCTAACAGACGTGTGTGAGAGAATATGAATGGGGAAACAATGGAGATCACAGAAATCCGAATCAGTTCATCTGGACATGATGTCTCTTATGCGTCATAAAGGTCGTGTCCAGATGAACCGATTCAACTTTCTGTGATCGTACCTGGATTATTGAGCATGCATCAAGACAGAAACAGTGGAGAGTTTGTTGAAATTTGAAAAAGGGGGATAAAGGAGCATAAAATATTTCTTTCCCTCATGTTTTCCCCACATATTAATGGGATACGTTAGCAGTGTGTTAGCACGTACACACCAAGTCTTCCCCTGACGAAGAGGGCGGCACATTCAGTCTACTAGCAGCATAAAACCTATTTTAGTCTGTAAGGGCTCGACAGAGGTACGGGGGCTGTTTTCGAAACCATTAAACCACAGATCAATATTAAGTAGCACCTTAACGCAAGATAAACTCAAGTAAATGAATGGATGAAAATGGATATGGATGAGAGTTAAGTTTTCCCAGTAACTATTAACTACTAACATCGATATAACATGATGCCTTCTAGCATTTCACTGAGTTATAAATCCGGCGGCGTCTCGTGGACCCTCATGTGGAGGCCGTTTTTGTGAGAACATAAATAAAGACTCCACCCTAATTGAAACATAATTGAGAACATTTTCTTCTGACGCGCGGCCAAAAAATGTCTACTTCTGGGACTCTAAATGGCAAAGCTGTTATGCCGGGCGCCTTCATATGAATGGTGGCGACTTTTCGAATGGCTCCTAAATGGAATATAAAACACCTAAGCAAAATGGCCCTCTATGTGATTTGTAGGGGGAAAACTGGACAGGGCGACAAATTCAAAACACCGACTCCGTCAGGAGGTGCTTCCGATGTCAAAAAGGGTCAGCAAGGTGCAGCTTGGATTGTGGTGCTCTACAGACCATGGTCGAGATACGCTCATAAAAAGGTATGCAAAACAACAGAAAACATTCAAATATATTAATTTTTCTTAAATAAAATTACACCCGTTGCCCTTTTGCAAGAGTGTACCTGATGATGTTTTATTTGGAAACGGGAGTTAACAGTCCATGGAAGCATTTCAGAACGGGTTATTTTAAGACTGGCGGCAAATGTTTTTTCCTCCTCTCGCCTCCCCAGTTGTCCACATAGGCTGTGCTGTTTATAGACATATGTATGTAAACTGGCCACCTAGAAGGAAAGTAATGTCTATCCCTTTGGGTTCTAAATATTTCTAATTATGACTAATTACAAACACACTATATTGGAAGGAAGTCGTATGCTGGCACGCCATTGGTTGGTTGGGCTTGAGGATGTGTTGACAACTCTGCTGGGGATGTGAACTGGACTGGGGTTACAGGCTCCACACATAAGCTCCGGTTCGGACCAGAGGTTCAAACCGTGGCCAAGGTTTTAACTCAAACCTAGAAGCGGATATGTGCCCCAGACACAGACTAGAGCCAAGAACATATATTGACAGAAACCCTTTGCCTCGACCCAGTGTCACTATAGAGTTTGGAAAAATAGGAGCCCGTTACGCCTTCATATTAAATCCAGCCCCATGCTCAAAACTTAATCCATCCTATTCCAGGGAATGGCCAAGGTTCAGCTAGATGCAGCCCCGGCACGGTGATGATGCGGTCCGGTGCTGTCCTGTTATTCCCCAGTTATGCCCCATCACCAGCCACAGCGGACAAATAAATGATAAAAACTTTGCATACTTGTGCCAAAGCCCTTCCCTTTGCTCTATTTTCAGTCCCCTGTTTGTCGGGGGGGTCTCATGAGTGTGTCCAGCTGATGGGGACCCAGTGCGTCTCACTCTCCACCTTCTTCAGTGCCAGCCGAAGCTCGCTGAAGGCCGCCGTCAGGTCGTCGTTGACGATGACCTTCTCAAACAGGTGGCCATACTGGCTCTCCATTTGCAGGGCGGCGTTCACCATCTCCTGGAAGTCCTCCTCCTGGGGTGTGGAGCGGAGTTGGTGGTCAGAATAGAGAGGGAGGTGGAGGGTGAAAGGGAGATGAGGAGGAAAGGGATACAAGGAGAAAGAAAATGGCAGTTGAGAGGCAAAAGAGTGAATTTTGGCGAACGAGCATGTTTCCATCTGTATCTTTTCTGACAGAGAGCACTTTCTTTCGAAAACAAGAGAGGAGATACAGTAAATCCTCATACTGCAAACACAAATTACATGGCCATAAACACGCAAATAAACAGAGGACTGTGCAGAGCCCTTTATAACCTCCCAAACACATGGTACCCACACATGAACCCTGCTTCAGACCACACACTAAAACCTCTCCATACACAGGTCTGACCTCAAGGAATTTTCATAATTTCCTCCATGGAATACAGACGGCTATCTAATTCACAAGGAAAATAAAATATGCTCAAAATAAGCATAAGACAAAACATAACCATAATTGAAAAAAAAGACAAGACACGTAAAACATACTTAATTGATACATGCCACTCATACATGCATGCCCATGTGCATGTGTGATGGGGCAATGACAGATTGTGGACAAGGCCACTTAAATACTGGACATGGGAGCTTACTCCATGTGAATCTGCTGTGCAGCGTCTTGTGGACTCCTGTAAATCAAACTGCTGCTGGAGAGGCGGTTACAGCAATAGGCATACAAGTACATGGTAGCTCTTCCTTAGGCCTGCGGTTGGAGACCCAAAGTGGGTTACAATTGCCTCCTTCTGAAGGCAAGAATACTGTATTTCAATGTATTTCCATCAGGATGACACTGGACAACACCCGCGTGCATCCCAAAAACACTCATCTTTACGATCCATTTAAACTTCTATTGAGTCATTTTGCTCAAACAAATGAATGAAAAAGTGTACCAACGGGAGTCGGCTTTTAAGAGGCATTTTCTATCAAATAGTGGTTTGCCTTATCTTGCCTTGTTTCATGATAGACGATTTTAGAAAATTCCTTATTTTCTAGATAGATAGATAGATTTAAAGACTGAGTATGTGACCAAATTACCTGTTAAAATAAACATTTTTCCAGTGTAATCTTAGCTACTGTATGCAGAGATTGGTCAGTGGCCAGATCTCTCCACGGTGGTCCTTTTGGGACATTCTGGTTGAGGCTGGTTCTGCTGTGTGGGTCCTGGTTGCACACTGCAGTGCTAAAGTGGCTGTACTGATTTAGCTGGTGTTTTCACTGGGAACACTTAACTTTAGATCTCCGGATAGATATGGTTTTATATTGACTCACTCTGCCAAACACACAATTATAAATATGCACAAATGCACATTTATGTGCTGAAACTCAAGCACGCATGCAAACACACACGCACACACACAGTATACATACACAAACACACACACACACAAACACACACATTTGTTTGTGTGTGGGTGTGCACGGGTGGGTGCACAGAGTGTGTTCCCATAAACACAGCCTCATTAAAATGTAAAACTCTTAAACAACTTGCTTTTTAGAGACATTCCTCCCAGGCCAGGAGTTACTTCAGAATGTTTCTGGTGGTTTTCTACTTCATATTGGATTAGTTGCACGGCTAAATATAAACACTCTCTTGCTGCGACACTTCCTGAAAAGTCTTGTCGCATTTCGGCCCGGCTGCCTAGTATGTATCTACCTTGCAGTCAGTAACCAAAAACCCACCCACACCATCTCACGGTCTATTGTCTTTTGTGAGAGGACATGATGGTTTTATCAGCCTGTGTCTCGCAGGAGGGGAAGAAGAGGAAGGGATGAGATTAAAAGGGGACTTAGGGAGGAGGGCAAAGGGTTTGTTGGTCTGGGGAGGAAGGTGCTCCATCAGAGGCCAATATTCCCTGTCATCTGGACCGAGGCCTGCAGGACTCCCCTTTAGTGCTCAGCTTGACGACAATGAACAGATGACCACTATGTCTTCTGGCCGGAGCCAGGAAGACAACCTCAGACCTGTCCTGTGAACAGCCTGCAGACTGTGGACTGTTTTGTGCGTGCCGTTTCCATGTCCACAGGCAAGTGGCTGTACCTCAGTGTACATTTCTGGTTAGACTATGCCATTTGAAAGAGTATTATTTACTGTGGGAAGCCTGTTGCAGGGCAGCAAGCTAGGGAGAAAGATGAGAATGGAATCAGAGAAGGGAACGAAAACCAGAAAAGAGTAGCAGAAGTAAGGTGAAATAAGGAGGAAATGGATGTGAATACATCCATCCATTATCCAAACCGCTTATCCTGCTCTCAGGGTCGCAGGGATGCTGGAGCCTATCCCAGCAGTCATTGGGCGGCAGGTGGGGAGACACCCTGGACAAGCCGCCAGGCCGTCACAGGGCCGGATGTGAATATAACTGAAGGTAAATGACACAGATGGGGAGCAGAGCTAGTCGGAACGAGACGGTATTTACTGGAAACAGAAACCGAGATACAGGGGTGTCCAGGTGACATGGCGGTCTATTCCGCTGCCTACCAACATGGGGATCGCTGGTTCGAATGCCTGTGTTACCTCTGGCTTGGTCGGGCGTCCCTACAGACACAATTGGCCGTGTCTGCAGGTGGAAAGCCGGATGTGGGTATGTGTCCTGGTTGCTGCACTAGCGCCTCCTCTGGTCGATCGGGGCACCTGTTCGGGGGGGGGGACTGGGAGGAATAGCGTGATCCTCCCACGTGCTATGTCTCCCTGGCGAAACTCCTCACTGTCGGGTGAAAAGAAGTGGTTGGCGACTCCACATGTATCGGAGGAGACACGTGGTAGTCTGCAGCCCTCCCTGGATCGGCAGAGGGGGTGAAGCAGCGACTGGGAGGCTCGGAAGAGTGGGGTAATTGGCCAAGTACAATTGGGAGAAAAACGGGGGGGGGGGGGGGGGGGGGATCCACAAAAAAAAAACGAGATACAGTGACAAGTCTCGTGCAAAGACAGAAATACTGACCGAGAGGCCATACCGTACATATTTAAGAGGAGGAGTGTGCTCGCCTCAGGTATCATCTCCCAAAGCTCTTGCCAATAGCAGGAACCTAGATCCTCTCTACCGAGCCAGGTGCTCAATGGAAAGGAAAAAAAAAAAAGAGACTTTTATTGATCCTAATAAAACGCACCTGTCCTTTGTATCAGAATGACACACGTGTTGAAAAAAAAATGAACAGATTTGGTTCAGCGAGAGGTCCTCAGTTTTGTCATTTTTGTGGAGAGGCAACCCTGTTTTGCACTCCAAACCTACCATTGCTTGGTATTTTCTGTGGCTACCACATTACAAATCCATAATATATTACATCAGCCTTTTGTTGATTGATTTTACAGTAAGCCTCCACTCCTTTTGAAAGGCCATTCTGAAAAAACTCCAACTAAAACAATAGGCCCGAAGTCAGACCGCTCTGCTAAAACAATGAGAAGACTGTTCTTCAGCCCTTATCATTAAAACAGACCTCTCGCTCTGAAAGAATTACAGCTGGTGCTGGATATAATATGTCTAAAACATTTCGGCAAACAAGGGACTCTCTTTCACCTCCCTCAACAGCACAGATCTGGTGGCGAAAGCTCTGTCAATATGCATGAACTTTTACACAGCGCCGAATTGGTTAGCTGGCTCGGGAAAGACAGACCAAAATAAAAATGGCCCTGTCAGAGTTACACAGAGGTGCATTGTGTTGAGAGGACTCACTCTGAGATATCTAAATAATTTCATAAGTAATTGGTGTGTGCGTCACTTCTTCTTCTTCTTTTTTTTTGCGTTGGAAATATGTCTCAACAGTTTCCCCAAATTCCGAAATTTTCTTCGACTCATCTTAAGAGCAAATGAGGACTTGAGACCTTACTGAAACGAGAATGAGTGTCCTCCTTCAATGCGTCCCTCTACCTGAATGTTTAGACAGACGCTTGCCGTTTCCGTGTAAACACATGAGTCGACTTTCCAGCCATGTCCTGGTCTTAATGGTTTAACAGCCGGGTATGATCTCTGCCCGCCGTGACAGGCACAGAAGCACACAGACGGAGCCGAATGAATGATGATTCGAGTTGGAGCTGACCTCCATGTGCCAATCCCTGCATGTCTCCTGCTCCTCCCCAAGTGTGACAGTGTGCACGTGTACCTGTGTGTGTGTGTGTGTGTGTGTGTGTGTGTGTGTGTGTGCATGTGTACCTGTGTGTGTGTGCACGTGTACATGTGTGTGTGTGTGTGTGCGCACAGTTAGCACCTCAGTGTGTATGATTGAACCAATAAGGACACACAGGGGAATGACTTGGACAAAACCCAGAAAGCAGAGCCAAAGACAGCAGGAGTCCATGACAGTGCTGGAAATACACCTGCAGACTACACTCCCCCCAACACACACACACACACACACACACACACACACACACACACACACACACACACACACACACACACACACACACACACACTCACACACCTCCCCCTTGCTTTTGCCACTCCACACAGCTGACCCGTGACATTGCCTTGCTGTGAGGGTTGAGCTCGAGTCTCCATCTCCTTGACAGGCCTGTCTCTTTCCCCTTCCCTCTCTGCCCCTCTTTTCCTTTTGTTGCTCTTGTCTTCTCGCCTCATGACATCCCATCATGCTATCCCCAGCGTGTTGGTGACCCAGGACTTGGCCTGAACGGCCCCATGGTGAGAGAGAGTGAGAGAGAGAGATGTGAGCGAGCAAACACTGGGCCCCAATGGGGCTGGGAAAACCATCATCTGCACCTCCGCACACAGACCAACACCCCCCGACCCCCCGCGCCATCCCAGCGGTAACGCATACAGGCTAATTGGTTTCGTCTGTGTCCCCGGTGGGCTGGTAGAAAGGTGTGCAGAGAATGACCTCATCACACACACGCATACACACACACACACACACACACACACACACACACACAGATAGAATTTCTGTTATTTCTCGCTATACTAACCTGGTAGGAGTGAAACCACGTGTTTCGATAGCACTATCTTGGCATCTGATCTCAACTGTATTTGTGATCCATGTCCTTTGTGTCAAGGCAAAGACCTTCCTTTACTTCTTAAAAGGTCAGTATGCACTGTGTAGGGTCATGACGTTTCTGTTTAAACTACTAACTGTTTGAAAAAAAAAAAAGGAGGGGGGGCAGCCCAGAAGGGACTAGATTGTGGGATCCAGGTTAGGGTTAATCCCTTCTGAATTGAGATATCATTACAACAGTCGTCTGATACTGAGCTCATGTTTGAGGCTCATCTACAAAACTAACTACCGGCTCTGTGGTCGAATATCTGACATGAGGATATAATACAGAAACTGTGCCAATGCAAATTCCTTTAAGATGCTTAAAATATAACAGACATGGTGATTCTTATCAGATCTGGGTCAAATAATACTTGCACATAATCCTTACCAGAACACCTAATGGTGTTACTGTATATCACCACAGCCAGAGAATTTTCCCTTTAAGGACTCAAATAAATGATTTAGTATATATATATATATATATATATATCTCCATTATTCAAACCGCTTATCCTGCTATCCTGCTCTCAGGGTCATGGGGGATGCTGGAGCCTATCCCAGCATCATTGGGCGGCAGGCAGGGAGACACTCTGGACAGGTCATCACAGGGCCGTAGATATATATATATATATATATATATATATATATATATATATATATATATATATATATATATATATATATATATATATATCCCTAACTTATCATAACGCCTTGTGTGACGAAGCCCACCCACTTGCAACTTGAAGCAGAAAAAACAAAAAAGCTCAAGGATAATATAAAGGCTACTAATCTCTCTTGATCCTGGTCTGACTGTAATTCTGAATTTGATTTAAGTTTGAGATCCTTATCCTTTGGAAAAGTGGTCTTACCGTGAATGGCTTGGCAGTCCCTTTGTCATCCTTTCCTGAGATGACTTTAGCACTCTTCCTGGTCTCCCTCAATCTTTCGATCGTCGGAGGCTTCACAAACACAACGTAGGGTTTGAACTCTGTGGTTCGGAGATGCTTTAGTATCTGAATTGAGACAAAAGAGATGAGAAAAGGGATATCCATGTATGTAAAGTTGGACTATGCTTGCAAGTACTTATAAACACGTTAGTGTGTGTGTTTGCCACGTAGTATGAAGACACAAACCAGTATCAACGGCCTGTCTCAAGTGAATGCAGCATCACCACAGTGCAAGTAGGAGGGGATCATAAATACATTCATCTAGGCTACAGCTCTAGTGATGACAGCATGACAACAGTGTCAGGTTCGACATATGGCACACAGCATGGGTTAGTATGTGTGCAGAATTTCACTGTTTATGTGTATACTGAAACTCAGTGTGCATTGCCTGTGTACAGAACATGTCTGTATGTGTGTGTGCATCTTCAAACACAGCCCCAAACCGCAGAGGAAGAGCGAGCAGAATGCTTAGTGGGGGTGTCGAGCCTTGCGGGCCTACTCTGGGTACTAGTGGTACCACATTTGGCCCCACGCTGTGTAAGGGGATCCAAACCCAATGCTGATAGGAAGACAGGAAGGCTCGGGGAGACGGAGCAGAAGAACCGCTGGCAGACATATCTGTCTCCATCAGGGAGAGCACGCAAGGCTACTTTCAGCGCCAGCTCACCAAGTCGGCATGTGAGCAGACAACATCCCTCGGCAAACAACATGCTACTGACACCACTGCTGAACTGATCCATAAGTTAGTTGGAAAATGGCCCAGGACGGGGCTCATAGTGGAAGTGCTGGGGATAGGTTTTGGCTAAACACAAAAACAAAAATGTACCTTCAATGTAAATATGCCTAGTAATAATGTTCACAAACAGCATATGCACGCACACACACACACACACACACACACACACACACACACACACACACACACTAGCCAAGGGCTCCAGGGTTAACTCTCATTGCTACTCAGACCAGAGCGGTTTGACAACAGGCCAAGGTAATCTATATAATGGTGTATTTGTGCCTGTGTGTCATTATCCACTGAGCAAAAACAAACAGAGGAGAGCCTATGGGGCTTAGGCTGGATGATACGAGGCTGGCCCTGGATAATAGGAATCAAGCTCCAGGGTTTTGTTGGGGCTCAGCGACATGCTGGTCACTTGTGTAGGGTTGATCACCACCACCCAAGACACATAAGCCAAAGAGGAAATCTTCAAATATAGGAAATTAGCCGTAATTGCTCCCTAAAAATGCCCCTCTAAAATCCACTTTGGTAACCTAGTAAGGAGCCAAGGCCTCAGAGAAGCCAACAGCTTCTCGAAGAGAGAGATCTGCTCTCGAGATAGGTAGTGTAGGGACGGAGGTGCCAAAGGACTAAAAATACTGGGGAAGTGGAGGATGGAGGGGAAGGGTGTGTCATGGACTTGTGTTACTCACATGGGGCTGGACGTCCAATAGGCACACTTTGTTCTTGGAGAGGACGGAGCGCACTGAGTCCAGACTCGTCCCATAGTAGTTCCCTTTGTACTCGCCATGCTCAATGAACCTGATCAAGAGGTAAGAGGAGAAAGAGGAAGGGTACAAGAGAGTGAGAGAAGGGGAGGGGACAGAGACGGCCAATGAAAGTAACTCACTGCGGCAACAAAAAAAGTTTAGAGAGAAAACCACTCTGCAACTGTAATAATAATCATTTAAGGTGACATGACACATGTACTGTCTGTGTCCACATACTCCTGAGATTCCTTTTTGGAAAAATGACACATAAACACAATACAGATGCACAGGAATGGGAAAAGGGGGGGTACTTTCAACTGCTGACAGATCGGAAGATAGCATTCTTAAGCAAAATGCAAAAACCAGACACTGGATTTTATATGATCTCCTGTGTTACCCTTTCAATCAGTCACACCTGTTTGCTCCAGAGCTTCCAAAAATCTCCATATGGCAAGCCTCCTTTCTTAAGCTGCGGGTTTAAGCCCAGCAAGTAAGTGGATGTGAGCAAACAAATAATTTTCCACCAGATAATCTTCTTTCCTTCACACAAATCAATTGCCATGAAAAAGCCACTGGTGTATTTTTAGCAGAAACCAAGATGGAAGAAAAGCAGCGGAACAACATGGAAAGAATGCTAACCTAACAAGAGGAGGCCGTGTTTCGCCCAGTCTGCTCATGATGATTGTCAGACCAATGACTGCCTCAAAGTGACTGACTAATAGAAATATTTTATGGTAATTGCCCATGTAACAAAGTTTTACTGGGTTTCATAAAAAAAAGGCAGGCTTTTTAATAAGCCTCATAATTGGCCATCAGAACTTCTTTAAGGGCATACAGTAGTTTGTGTTAAAAGAAAAAAACACATCTTGCAGCATACTGCAGTGTTTGTCATCACGGAGAGGGTATATAGATTTTGGAGCGACAACAGAAAGGCGTGCCAGTGGAGATTTGGCTGTATCGAGCATGTGCTGTAAGGACGCTTGCCATTTTTAACATAAAACAGGACTTCCCTTGGGAAAGTTGTTCATGCTACACGCACACTGTTGTGGGCCCCGATTCCTCGGTGGCTTTTTATTTAGCCTTTCTGCACATAGCGTATTGTTTCTGCTGCGTGCAACGAGGCATAACGCAAACAAGGTCATCTCACTCCTCAACTCTTTGCTGCCTTGTAATTTCAGCGTGGAAGGTCCCACGCATTGTGCCCACATCACAGCTCTGCCACTCACCCCTCCAACTCCCTGAAAAACATTGCATGCCTTGACCCACACCACAACAGGGCCTAAATATACACCCCTTCCTCCACTTTGACGCTCTAGACACATTCAGGAACACAGGCTTCCTATTGTGTTGTATATGTGTGCATGTATGTGTGTGTGCACATGCATGCGTGCACATGTGTGTGCGTGCATGTGAGAGTTAAATATTCTGCTTGTGTGCCCAAAGTTGTTTTTATCCTTTCTGCTTGTGTGAGACTGGATGAAAAGGCATCCATCACTCATGTCACTATTACAATTTGCGTCTCAATCGGGTGGCTGCAAATGTTACAACAGGTCACAGTTTGGCTGTCAAAGGCGGCTTCGGCAGCTAGATTCAGTGGGAGTAGCTGAGGGGAGAAGGAAGTGGAGACAGGAGACCTTGAGGCCAGTGTCTGGAGATCTTTTCCCAACACAGGGCCTGGCCCTGTCAACACCAACTCACACTCAGTTACACAGATGGATGTCTGTAGCACACAGAGGAGAGGACCGAGGCTCTTTTATAGTGGTAGGATATATCACTCAGTCTGCTGCTTTCATTGGTATGATGCCTCTTGTGGCTCAAAGCAGGGACACAACCGGTTCAGACTAATCCCACAAGCGTGAGAGGCGTCAAATCTCAAGTACGCTTAATAAAACGGAACATTGTCCACAAAGCTTCACGTTGTTTTAAATTCAGCAAATATCTTTCTTATTATGAATACCTGGTCAAGCTGCACATTGTTTGAAGGTACACTGATGAGCCAAAACATTATGACCACTCACAGGTGAACCGAGTAATGATCATCTCCAAACAAGGGTACCTGTCAAGCTCTGGGTAGATTAGATGATAAAGTGAACAATCAGCTCTCGTAGTCAACTCAAGACCTGAGCGACTTTGACAAGGGCTAAACTGTTATGGCCAGGTGACTGGGTCAGAGCATCTTGGCAAGGCTTGTAAGGGTTCTCCCGGTCAACAGTGGTGAGTACTTACCAGGAGGGACAAACCACAAACCGGCGACAGAGTGTTCGGTACCCAAGGCTCATCAATGCGTGAGGGCAACAAAGGTGAGCCGAACCAACAGAAGGTCAACTGTGGCACAAGTCACAGAAGATTTTAATGATGGTTATGGGAGGAACGTGTCAGAACACACAGTTCATCGCATCCTGCTGCGTAGCCGCAGACCAGTCAGCGTGCCCAAGATGACCCCTGTTCACCATCGAAAGCACCTACAATGGGAATGCAAACATTGGAATTGGACCTTGGAGCAGTGGAAGAAGGTCGCCTGGTGTCTGATGAGTCCCGTTTTCTTTTAGGGCATGTGGATGGCACCAGGTTGCACTGTGGGAAGACGACAAGCTGGTGGAGGGAGTGTGATGCTCTGGGCAATGTTCTGCAGGGAAACCCTGGGTCCAGCCATTCATGTGGACATCAATTTGACACGTGCCACCTACCTAAATATCGTTGCAGACCAGGTACACCCCTTCATGGCAAAGGTATTCCCTGATGGCAGCGGCCTCTTTCAGCAGGATAATGCACCTGCCATACTGCACAAATTGTTCGGGAACGGTTTGAGGAACATGATGAAGTGTTCAAGGTGTTGTCCTGGCCTTCAAACTCTCAAGATCTCAGTCTGACTGAGCATCTGTGGGACGTGCTGGACCAACAAGTCTGATCCACAGCAGCTCCACCTCGCAACTTACAGGACTTGAAGGATCTGCTGCTAATGTTTTGGTGCCAGATACCACAGGACACCTTTAGACCTTGGCGGGTCGGTGCTGTTTTGGCGGCACACTGAGGACCAACAGCATATTAGGCAGGTGGTTATAATGTTTTGGCCCATCAGTGTATACTGAAAAGGTTGTATATTTTGTTGGGCACTATGTCAGTACAATTTTTTCCTGCGTTTGCAGTGGAAGTTCTACTTACTTGTTGTTATGAATATCAGTCTCAAAGAGGTGTTTGGATATGAAGTGGTACTCTACACCGTCACTTTCCTGGTTCTTCTTGGCCCGACTGGTGTCTGTGAGCCACAGAGAGCGAGCGAGAGAGAGCGACAGAGTGAGAGAGAGCGAGAGAGTAGAGAGAGAGAGAAAGGGGGACAGTCATGCAGACAGAGACACAGAAAAAGGAAGAAAAAAGAGGCAGACAGGAGAGAGGGGTGAGGAAGGAGTGATTACCTCAAACCCAGACTGTCTGACTCACTGTTGGGGCAGAAAGCAGTTGAACTAAGTCCCTTATTAACATCACTGTAAGTCTGAAACACAGCACGCTCTGTCATGCCAACCCTTGTATATGTGATTGTGCAACAGCGCTGTAAAATACACAACCTGTAGTGCTCCGGCACTAAACCTAGACAGTTAAATGACATTCAGTAGTGGTTTACTGTGGTTTATTAAACTTGGCTCCTGTAATGTGGCTGCAGCGCCTGTAGAAACAGAAGCTGTTGCGTTCGCCACCGGTTTCAGACGCTGTAAGGTAAGCGAGTTTGGGAGCTCTCATTAACATCAAGTCTCTACATTTACTTGGCCATAAACCCTTGACTTTGAATGGAGGGGGTGGGGGCACAGGGAGGGGACCCGAGCGGGCAGCTCTGGTGGATTTGCAAGGGTCAAGGGGTCAATTTTCACTGCGGTTCGTTTCAAGAGCACTGTAAAAGGTCAGAGGTGAGCCCCGTACACCCCTCAAACAAATTGTCTGCACGCCCGGGCCAGCTCCAAAACAAACCATTAAACTTTTATCACCGCTCCGGCAATCAAAGCTGCCAAGTTTTTTTTCTTCTTCTTTTCCTCTCTCTTCCCCTCTGACTGCTTCTTTGAGTCAGCATGTGTCACTGCAGTGGCCTCGCAGGGACAAACGTCCTTTTTCAATATGTACCGTTTCCTTCTTTTATGGGAGGCTGTGGGGTTCCAGTGGGGTTCATGGAAAACCAATGGCGTGATTTACAGGATGTGTTCCTCAGTTTGAAAAGAGGAGAAGCTGCACAGTAAATCTAGCCCAAGTGGAGAGGACTACGAAGACGATCCATTACTTTTCACCAACAACCCAGACAACAGTAGGAAAAACACCGATCGAGGGCCAGGACAGCCTTTTCATAAGATAACATATATTTATGCCTCCTATTAAAAAAAATGTGTTCTGCACATCACCAAATGCAACCATGCTGTACTTGGACCGGCGGGCGTGCACTGTGTATTTATTATAGCATCTGTTTTGTGGCACAGTAAATAACTGTAGTGCAACAAAAGAATCTGCATCCATTCATTTTCAAATCATGGAAAATATCAGTAAGGCTGGATTGGAATCAAAACGTTAAACCCCCTACTCTAATGGCTTATTGCAACAGTGCTTGTGTTACTTAGATGGCTGGTTTACATTTTACAGCGACAGGCAAGGGGGGGGGGGACCCAAAGCTTAACTGTGGCCACAAGTCGGTGGTCTAGAGAGCTCCGGTTTTCAAATTAACAAAATGGGCAATGCTTTCGGGCTTAATCTGAAACAACAGCAAGTGTTAAACACATCCATCTGTCTGTTGGCAGTAATCAAACATAAAAAAGACAGAGAAGAGATACTTTCCGAGTCTCCCGCCTCTCAATGAGAGCCAGGACTCGTGCCATACGTCCTCTATATGGGTCAGAATTCGTCTGTCTGGGCTCTATTAAACACAGCAGCACGGGTCACATTCGTGAACAATTAACAGGCCTCATGGAAAAAAGGCTGAGCCAATGGGATTTTAATACCAGGGACATTTCAAGTGTCAGACTCTGACCGGGACACATCCATTATGCCACACGGCATGTAACAAACATGGCAATTAATATCAACAGCTCACATACAACCCCCCCCCCCCACACACACACACACGCTTCATAGTACCCTCCTCACAGAGACAGAGACACACACACACACACGATTCACATAGTACCCTCCTCACACAGAGAGAGAGACACACACACACACACACACACACACACACACAAACACACGCTTCACATAGTACCCTCCTCACAGAGACAGAGACACACACACACACACGATTCACATAGTACCCTCCTCACACAGAGAGAGAGACACACACACACACACACACACACACACACACACACACACACACACACACACAAACACACGCTTCACATAGTACCCTCCTCACAGAGACACACACACACACACACCACACCACAACCCTGACTCCTTGCGGCAACTTCTATCCAGCCTTGAATGGTCTGTATCCAGTTATTAATGCCTGTGTCCCACTTAAACTTATAAATCAAAACTGATTCATTTGTCCAAACATGTTGGTTATGGGACTGCTCTCAAATGCTAAAAGCTCAAACACTTGGCAGCGCCGGCAGCGCCAGTCATAAGCAGTAGTGCTGGATGGCGTTCAGAATTATGGCAAGCTGTCATCCGGTCCTTTAAAGAGAAAAAAGGGTGGAGACAGTGGAGGGGAGAGAAAGGGGGAGAGGGAGAGAGAGAGCGACAATAAAGCAGAAAGATGGGGGAAGTTGGACAGTTCTACAGAAGAGAGAGAAATAAAGAAAGCGGGCGAGAGGGGGGACGGTATGGGAGACAGACAGAGCGCAAGAAGAGAGAGCGATCAAGCAGCTTGGTGCCAGATCATGAGGCAGTGGAATGGCATGTCTTCAGGATGTAGAAAAACGCCGTTTCCTCCATCGTTCGGGGCTTGTCAGGCGGGTTGTGAAAAGCTGACAATTACACAGGACGCCAACCACTCGCCTGGGCCCTGGAGAGGCACAGCCGCCTCGCTAGAAAGCTGGCCCCTGGTTGTGACTGCCAGACAGTTTGCCGTGTATGCGTGTGTGTGTGTGTGTGTGTGTGTGTGTGTGTGTGTGTGTGTGTGTGTGTGCGTGTGCACGCACATCGCAGCGTGCATTTTCACATATTCAGACACATATTCAAAACTGGACCAGCACAAGACAGCTAAACATCCTTTACCTACAGTGATTATTTTGATTTGTTGCTAAAAACTCACAGGGGAGGATTAAGGCCTGATCTGGCATCCAGTGCACAGGTACACTTCCCTGCCAAAGTGCGTTCACTTTTGTCTCGGTGCACAGATTACTGCACTCGACGCTTCCTTAAAACAAGGGAGCCGAGCCATAGAAAAGAAAGGGGGAAGTAACTTATCCCCCATGACAAAAAGGATGGAATGTAATTAATATTTTAAGCAGCTTCTGCCTGCCAAAGCAGGGGCATTTATCGGGGCCTAAGCACCTGACAACAGCTCACCTACAGCAAGTCTAGCCTCCCGAACCCTGGGGAAGAAGCTAGCCGGTCGCTTCGTTCCCTTTAAAAGCAATTTGCAGTAAATAGTGGAATTAAACCCACGTGAATCGTCTGACAGGCTACCAAGGCTGACTGCAGTGAGGCCTACCATCACGCCACCCGACTAGTCTGGGACAGGGCTTACAGCGGATGCAATAAAAAAAACAAAAAAAACAAGCACAGGCAAAAGATGCACAAGCCCAGTCACTCCAACAGACTAGGCAGATGGACACACTTACATAGATACATATAACAGATAGGAGAGCCGAGGAAGATGCTAAAACAGTGTCTGGTGAGCGAACATGGCGCGCTACTCACCGACATACACACAGTCACTTACGTGGCACAGTCACGCTGAAGTGCTGCGGGTCCGAGATCAACAGCTTCCTCTTCAGCTCGTTCAGGCCGACACCTGTGGGACCTAAGTACACACACACACACGCGCACACACAGAAAAACACAAACGTGTCATTAAATTGACATCAGTCATGGTGTCACTCACAGCCTCTCTCCAGTCAAGGTCATTGCAAGTGCACAGACAAGCGGGATCTACCAGGTGGGGGGTGGGGTTGAGGGAGAACTAAGAGAGAAGAAGAGAGAGAAAGAGTGACAGAGCTAGAGAGAGATTCAGCCAAGTGGAAATGGTTTCCACCGCGGCCCACTCTTGAATGGACACTGATAGATGAGGCCAAGGTCAAATTTCAACATGCGTGATGACGCTTACAGACTGGAAGGGTTCACACACACACACACACATTTTTTTGCCTGAGTGATGGTGGAGCGTAACGACTGGGACCTCTGCCCTGCCCCCCTGCAGTATATAGGATGATATGTAGCATGAGGTGAAAAGAAAAAAATTAAAAAATGGTGAGAGCGCGAGAGCAGCAGCAGGCCCTGCCAAGACAGCGGTTGTTGTGCTTCCCCTGACCGGCTGAAGAAAAATCAACAAAGGGCTGATCCCACTGGGCAGCTGGATTTTCCATCACGTCCCCTCTGGGGAAACTGGAAGCCGAGTGCGAGACAGAGAGGAGCGGGCAGAGAGGACAGGTGGGATGGAGGGGGGGCTACAATATTGATTTGTCTGCAGATTTAGAACCTCATCCCTTTCTCCAGAACATAAGCCCCGCTGTCTCTACTGACACCTCTTCCCCTTTCAGGCCTACATCTATTTCATTTCTCTTTTCTATCTCAGCATCTCTCTCTCTCTCGCCTCTCGCTCAATGATCAACATTATTTCAGTGGTTACCGGAGGCAACATGATCCTAACTCAAACCGACTTGTATTATCGTCTTCAAATAGTGTGGACAAGAAATCAATTACTGAGGCGCAAGTTCACACCCTGGCCTTTTTTCTTCCTTTTTTTCAGTGTTAGTGGTGGTGGGGGGGGTGTCATCATCACAGCTTTCCTTGTGCGGCTTGACAGAGGGCTCTTGATCTGGCGTCCAGGATTCCTTGCATGCTTGGCGTTCTGGGCAGGCGCTGCTATCGCATCAGACCCTATTGGAAATTCATTTCACCAGGCAAATGTGTTTAGCAGGCCACTCCGCTAAAACAAACGGACAATGAGTTCACTCAGCGACGCGGATGAGGTGGAAATAGAGTGAGCGAGAGAGAGAGAGAGAGAGAGAGAGAGAGAGAGAGAGAGAGAGAGAGAGAGAGAAGTGGGGAGGGGAAAAAAAAAGGGTAATGGAAGACGAGCTGAGAAGGACAAGCGCTGGGGTGTTGGGGAGAAAAAGCGAGGTCGTGTTTCCTATCTGCTATCTGTTTGGTTATCCTACATTTCACCTGGCAGGGGCCAGCGGGGACCGGGGTGATCCATAACCAGATAAATAGGTGTGCAGAACGAGTCTCCTTCCAAAGTATTTTTAGGTCTCTTTGCAGCAGTCTCTCTTTACAAATGGACTGCCTTCGTACACAGACAAATTCACACCCCGAGCTTTCCTTTTTCTTTTTTGCACCCCGCAACACGTGGTTTCAGGTCCTTTTGTCTGAGTGCTGCAAGTGATAAAAGTTGATTCGTCGGTGCCAACACGCGCTTTTTCTTTTTTTTTTGTTGCTGTGATTTTATTTCTTTTTTTATATCTTGACCTGCTTTGGACTGTCGGCCCAAGACATCCTGTGGTTATCGCCTCGCATAAACAAGCACATGGCCAAGTGAAGACAGCAATCAATCTTCGCTGAAGACAAGGAGTTTTGGGGGGAAAAAAAATATTCAAAGTCAAAGAGCCTGAGGTTGAGGGCTTTGGTGATTTATTACGATGAGGAAATGGAGTTCATTTCAAATTTGTTTCGGGAGAGCAGGAGGAATGCAGAAGGGCTGTTTGAACAAGGCCATGGTCCAATGTTGTTGTAGGTGTTAACACGTGGCAGAATGTGGTAATACAGCCCTTTTTTATGGGCCTTATCTCGGTGCAGACAGTCAGCACGGCCGGCCATGGGGCCCTATCCAAACCAAGTTTGGATATCCGCATCCATGCACAGTGGATCGGCAGAATCATCAGCGCAAGCTGATGATATAACAAACTGCACACCACGATGTCTCCAAGCCATTTCCACCTCACGCATCACTTCCTAACATTGCACGTTTGACCTCAATGATGCATGGCAGAGGGCCTTGCTCAGAATACCTGAGATGTTAATTGGACGCTGCTTGCTAAGAAGACTGAACAGGGCCACCACCAAGTCTTCTAAGAGCTGAGACACACATCTCGGTCCACTGTCTGACTCCATGCAGGCCACCTCTTTGTGCATTGTTTGTGCTTAAATAAAGCCCAACTACAACGCAACCTTATAAAATTAAACACCATAGTAAAACAAGGCATATTTCCCTCAACGCCGTTTGAATAAGCTTCAGTATTTACATTGTTTTTATGTGTTTTTCTCCATCTCCCCGATGTTTTTGGTGCTCCCGGCCTTGCAGGTTGCTGTGCCAGTAAAAGTGTCAGACTTCATTACCGCACTCATTAGAGAAGCAGCCTCTAATATCTCGAGCTTAATAACTTCCAGGCCAAATGCGGAGCATATCACACACAGTTAGTTCTGAGAGGCTAAGGCCAAGGCCCAAAGCGGCAAGGCTCCAAACCTCGGAGCCCACCACGATGCTGGGCTCACCTCGGTCGGCTCGACCCATCCTCAACCCTGCCTGGCTGCCTCGCTTACAAGGCTGGCAGCACTGCCACGGCACACAGGGTGCTGGCAGGGACACATCCACTTTGTTAAGGATAACAATTGTGGAATATAGTAACTGTGCACCACCTCACCACATGTACAGGAGGTTTTTAACAGAGAAAAACAAAAACCAAAAGTAATTCAGTTCAGTTGTCAAGAGATTTTCCAAATGGCGTCCATCTTTATTTTTAAGTCTTAATATAGTGTCCATGGTCAGTACTTAACCCCACATGTTAAAGGAGAAATCTTTCATTTCAAACACAGGACTGGAACCTGCTATTAGGTCAAAATTGATTGGTGGGGGTTGCGTTCGGGTAGCATAGAGGTCTATTCCGTTGCCTACCAACACGGGGATCGCCCGTTCGAATCCTTGTGTTACCTCCGGCTTGGTCGGGTGTCCCTACAGACACAATTGACCGTGTCTGTGGGTGGGAAGCTGGATGTGGGTATGTGTCCTGGTTGCTGCACTAGCGCCATCTGGTCGGTCGGGGCGCCTGTTCAGGGGGGAGGGGGAATTGGGGGGGAATAGCGTGATCCTCCCACGCGCTACGTCCCCCTGGCGAAACTCTTCACTGTCAGGTGAAAAGAAGCGGCTGGCGACTCCACATGTATCAGAGGAGGCACGTGATAGTCTGCAGCCTTCCCCGGATCGGCAGAGGGGGTGGAGCAGTGACCGGGACGTCTTGGAAGAGTGAAGTGATTGGCCAAGTATAATTGGGGAGAAAAAAAAATTGATTGGCGGGTCTCCCCATACATGGACTAACACTAAACAACAACTAAATCTGAGTTTCTAATGTTTTCTGATGCTGTAAAAGGTTTGTCTAGATTCAGTTACACTTGGCCGGGACACAATGTGCTCCTTTTCCTTCTATAACTCAACCTCTTCAGCTATGCATGTGAATATACCTCGGTTTTATATGGTCAAATAAATCACGGATTGGGCCTTTAACTCATCAAGTCCTTCCCTTTACTGTAAGTACAATGTGTCAAGTTACGCTGAAACAGAAATGACCCCATGCCGGAGTAAAGAAACAGAACATTTGGTCAGCTCTAATCAGATTACAGCGGTTTGGTCAAACTATGTACGAGTAATATATATTTTTGTTCTCCCTCTAATTCAAAATGTCCCCTCCAAAAAAAAAAAAAAAAAAAAGAACAGATAAGCATCTTTCTTTGAAACCGATCTCTCTGACATAAACCTCCATTTAAGAGCAACAAGTCATTCATTAGGGATTACCGCCAACCTGTACATCCACATTAACGAGGAAGCGCCTTCAGACATTACCAAGAAGCTTCGGGGGGACGTCTGATACAGAAATAATGAGAGGAATGTGTTGCGTTCAAGTGGGGTGGAAAGAGAGCCGGGCCAGGGCCAAGTCAAGCACAGGGAGGCAGACTGTGTTTGGAAGACCTACACGCCTGCTTTCCTCCTCAATACCGAGACACTCGATGGCTGCCGCCGGAAATAAACAGAGAGAGAGAGAAAGAGACAGAGAGTGTGGGAGAGAGAGACAGATAGAGAGAGAGAGCAAAAGAGACAGAGTGGGAGAGAGAGACAGACAGAGCAGGAGAGAGAGAGAAAGCAAGAGAGAGAGCACGAAACAAAGAGAGAGAGTGTGAAAGAAAGAGTGAGAGAGCGACAGAGAGAGAGCGACAGAGCGACAGAGAGAGCGAGACTGAAAAAGAGTGACAGAGAAGACAAAAACAGAGGTGTGAGAGAGAAAGGGCTCACAATAGGAAGTGGTCAGACACTCCGAGGAAAGAAAAGGGGCAAGAGGAAGGTGCAGAGACAAAAAGCAGATCTTTCCTTGGCCCCTCTGCTTCGTTAGGTGTGAAACTGTCCATAAGTTGTCACCCAAATTATGGAAGTTAATTTAAAATATTTACATTAGCGTGACGGTGGGGGGAGGGGGTCCAACATCCTTTGTGTAATGCTGTGATACGCTGGCAGGAAAATGAGCCCCTCTAATTAACAACACAGCTGATGAAGTCCATGCTCTCGTGTGGCATGTTCAGCGAACCAAGGCCTAGTCAATCAAACTAGGAAATACCCCGGCCACGCAACCCCCGAGGGAACATGAATAATATGAAAAAGAAGTGGGAGCTTGTCGAGGTCCAGTATACACATCACGCCAAAAAAAGTCAGAAGCTGCTGTCTGAGATATCTGCAACGTTCAGACAGGACTTGAGATTGTAACACAGTTATGGGTATTTCCCAAATATGCAGCACTCCTTGATGAATGGAAACAAACCGGGGGACGTGGAGAAATGTAGAGACCGTGCTTTGTTCCACTTGCGCTGGTGACATTCCCAGCATTTTTGATACAAATAGCAAACCGGTAAAAAGGAAAATGTGGAAATTTAATCGAAAGCAATCGCCGGTACAATTGCACTTGAGAAGGTTCCAAGCCTTCACTGTTGCACCTGGCTTTGCATATTGTTCCACCATTCGCTGGCAATGCTCGTCTTTCAAACCACCAAATACAGAATGGGAAACCTCTAAATTCATTTCCAAGACCTTGGCACATTATAAAGCTCTTTGGAGGGCTTTGTAACACCAGCACCTCCAGGCAAGTGTTAACAATTCTGTCGGCTCTAAAAACGAAATTGAAAGGACATGGAGAGCAAGGTGTCTTGAATGAAAGCACTAAAATGTGATTGATTAATACGAAGTCTGCACCGTCAATTCTTCCCGGTGCTTAAAAAGTAAGAGTTAAGGGGCCCTGGATGCATGTGTGTGTCTGCAGTTGTGTGCTCATTTCTTGGGTTTCTGGGCAAGGCCAAGTCACTTTGGGACTCCGGAGCTGCGCAGCTCTGAGACACACAGTCATTTTCTGCGTGCTGAATATGTCACAGTGTTGAGGGGCAAGGATTTATATTGAAGTCTACGGCCTTCGTGATGCCAAATTTAACAGCACCAGATGCCGCCCACGTGCAAAAAAAAGCACAATCTCTGTGCTTCTCCTCCCACTTGGACCACCGCAATCACCACAGTGTGAGGTAAGCGGTGATAATGAAAATCAAGGACGGTGGCATTTTTAGGTGCAGATGGTGGCTCAGTTTAACAACCTGTACCTCTCACACACACACACACACACACACACACACACACACACACACACATACTCACTCACTTGCTCACACTCACACACACAAAGCCAAGTACATTACAATTACAATTTACAATGTCATTTAGCAGGCGGTTTTATTTAAGTGACGTACATCTGAGAGTTAATACAACACGAGCAAGGATCTAGTCAGGAGGCAACAACACAAGTAAGTGTAAAAAAAACTAGGTTTAAGTCCAGTAAGACAGAATAAGAGTTTTTTCTGCTTCTGGTGTGGGAAGATGGCTGCGCGAATTCACGTTTGCAGCGGCCTCACCCAGTACCGTCCATGCAGTGTCTTTGTCCATGTCTAAGTTTGTGTTTTCGTTTGATGGCTGGGAGAGCTGGAGCGGGATCGCTGGTAGATCTTGGTCTGCTGCGTCCTGTGGGTGGGCCCAGGGACCATCTGACAGGATGCGGAAGTGGGGCCGGCTAAGCTAACTGCTAGCCCTTGCAGACCGGCAGTTCCGATAACACCAAGGGTGGTCTGGCAGTGGCCTCGCCTAGCGTTGACTGTGTTTTTGGTGTCGTCGTGTGGATTGTGGGGAGGTGTGTTGAAGGTGTCTGGCTGGGAGAGCTGGCGTTGGATTGGCTGGGGAAGCCTGGTGTGATGCTGCCTGAAGCTGCACCCGAGGTTGGTCTGACAGGATGCAGAAGCGGGGCAGGTTAAGCTAACTGCTAGCCCATGCAGACCGGCAGTTCCAACAGCCAGCCTGGTGTTCGCCCTCTTGGACAGTGAAATTTTTTTTAAAAATATATGTTGGATATATGTGTTCTTGTAGTTTGGATGTGTTTTTGTCTTTGTGTTGCACTGCTGTGGGAAATTATATTTGGTTCCATTTCTTTTTTTCCCTTTTTTTTGTGGATTTCCCCCCCCTTTTTCTCCCCAATTGTACCGTCCAATTACCCCACTCTTCCGAGCTGTCCCGATCCGGGGAGGGCTGCAGACTATCGCATGCCTCCTCCGATACATGTGGAGCCGCCAGCTGCTTCTTTTCATCTGACAGTGAGGAGTTTTGCTAGGGGGACATAGTGTGTGGGATGATCATGCTATCCCCTCCCCCCCGAACAGGTGCCCCAACTGACCAGAGGAGGCGCTAGTGCAGCGACCAGGACACATGCCCACATCTGGCTTCCCACCCACAGATACCGCCAATGTGTCTGTAGGGACACCCGACCAAGCCGGAGGTAACACGGGGATTTGAACCACCGATCCCCGTGTTGGTAGGCAACGGAATAGACCGCTATGCTACCCGGACACATTTCATTTCATTTCATGTGTGCAGGTGCATGGAATGAAATGACAAATAAATATTCCCGATTCCTGAATAGGACATAGGTTTCAACAGGCGGTGCACAAAGGCAATGCACAGGGTGCGTAGAAGCAATTTAAAAAAAACCCATCAGGTGTGGAGGTGTTGTAGAAAGAGCTGAGTCTTTAGCTTCTTCTTACAGATGGAGAGGGACTCAGCGGATCAAATGGAGTTTGGTACATACAAATACACAGCTACATACAGCCACAACTCACCTACAAGCACCACCAGCCTGTGTTTGGCCCCACTCTGCCTGCAGTAGGGGGTGACCTCCTCGTATGTGGGAACGTCTGCCGTGTCATACAGTTCACTTTTCTTACACTCGTACATGGACTTGTTGGTCTTCTTATCTCTCCTGCTGAGGCGGAAGCTCCTCCTGAAACCAGCTGAAAAACAAAAACAAAAACGAGGAGACAGGGAGAAAGAAAATGACAGACAGCAAAAGAGAGTGAGGGGGGAATGAGAGAGAAAGAGAGAGAGAGAGGAGAAAGGAACAATAATAAGAGAAGGGAGCGTTAATCCACAGATCAAAACTGTTTGTGTACATGGGTCTGTGTGTGTACGATTGTGTGTCTGCCAAATAAGTTCCATCACTCATGTATGTACACATACATGAGCGCACAGCTGTGCGCTTCGATTTATGGCCATCTCAGTCTTGGCAAGTGCATCAATGGCTCAATGACCAATACCTCATATGTATTCTATAGCTGAGCTTTATGACAGCCATCTTTGCTGTAGGTGAAAGAGCTACAGTGGAGCTCTCAGCCAAACAGTTTCCCTGGATCCCACACTCAAACCCTTTCTTCTCCACATTTTCCCCTGGCGACGTGTAATGCAATTCACTCTGTTCTCTTGCACGTACGTATGTTTTAAAGTCTGTTGTGTGGTTCAGTAGGGCTTTTACAACCAGACGAGGCCATAAAGAACATCAGTGCCACATCCTAAAACGCTCTCTCGGCAGTTGCAATTTCTGTATTGTACAGTTTTCCATCAAATTTGAGTGACTCATCCTTGTTTTTTTTTTTTAAGAGCTGTCTGGGAAATTTCAAAGCCTGTGACCTCTCAAAGTTCTGTTCTCAGCTAAGAGCTTACAGTGCGAAGGAGAGAAGCTGATAGGATCTTCCCATTAATTCCCCGTGTTGTGGATTTACTGCCAATTGTTTCATGGTTGCCTGCTAAACATAACTGTAAGGCTATTATTTCCCATTTTTCAGGATGCTGTTTGTAACGGTGGTTAGGTATGTGCGTGGCTGTATATGTGTGTGTGTTTTTTTTTTAATTTAGTATTCCATTTATATCCTTTGGCTGGCTTTCAAGAGAAAGCATGCGTGCGTGCGTGTGTGTGTGTGTGTGTGTAGGCTGCTTTGAACACTGTCATCTCTGATTGATTTATCGTGTAGAGTGTGTACTCCAACTGCCAGCGCAAAGGCTTCCTGACATTGCAGTGTAGGGGGGCACGTGCCTGGATATGATGCTCTCTGACAGTATGCAAAAGAGAGCATTTAGCCCTAATTTTAGGAGCACGGTTTCCCATTTACAACAGATGCTAGTTAGACCAAATAAGAAGTGAATCTCCAAAACCAAAGACATCCCATATCCAATTTCTGCACACGGCTGCGGGTCATTTTCTATCTTCTCGTTTCTTCTGTGTTTTCAACTGTGATTTTAATGAGTTGAGGAATATGATGCAAGATGCCCAAGCAGGATTGAGGCAGCATGAAAATTATGGACTGAAAAAGAGGGCGGGGGGAAATCCTGATCCCAGTCCCTTTAATACTTTCCACAACACTTTCAAACCACTGGGGCTGTGCAGATGTGCAGCAAATACAGACGGTCTACATTCTTCTCAACTTGCTCTTTTCCAAACAGCCACTTAATAAGGGATGGGGCAATGGACCTATGCTGAGCTACAAATGAAACACACTGTAAGTCACTGGAGTACAATAATAACTTATATGCATAGAGAAATGTGTTTGTGACTGTGCAGATGTGTGTGTTTCTGCATGTTAGTGCATGTGTGTGTGTGTGTGTGTGTGTGTGCCCGCGTACACTCCTGTTTATACAGGCTACACCAATATACATGGGTGCATGCCACGCACCCAAGTACTGGATATTGTGTTACACTGAACATTCAGGGCAGACTTTGTTCCACTGTGGGCAAGTTGTGGCTTATGTAGTCTGTGCCATTTCTCCTGTGGTGAATCCACTCATTCAGCACCCCCGAAACCCCCTGCTCTGACCTACCCCCACCCAGGGAGCATTACCCACTGCCACACAGTGGAAAACATGAACTGCTCGGCTGATAGCTATTCTTGAAATGTAACACATACTTGAACCTATTTTCTTAAAGGATAACATCATTGCAATGTATAAAGTGATATGATTGTGTTGTTAGTGATGTCATCCAGTTAAAATAAATGCTCCTTTTACTCTTTGCAAAAACCTGTGCAAGTTCAAACCACGCATAACACTATGGTTGCAACCAATCAGTGATAAGTAATGCTATGGTGACATTAACCATTACCTAATAGGTATTAAAAGTGATTTTTTTTATTAGTTGTTTGATGTGTAGAATCAGAAAGGTCTTGGAGTGCAAAAGCGCTGGCATTGCATTGGCTCAGGCATAGGGAAATCTTTTTCTTTAGGGGAGTCAGGTGCATGGCATTTTATTACGGTGTTCAGCTGCTGCCAGTCAATACAAATAGCCATTTCTCAGATGACGGCGGCCTTAGTTGAGCTGGGGCCATTCCCAATCACTTAAACCGCCTTAGACAGCTCTATTCAAATAATATGGAGCGCTCTCCTGTACTCCCGTCTCTCTGCCCAAGAGTAAATAAATCAAAGTTTCATGCAACAGCAAGTTGTGACCCCATCCAAACCCCCTCTCTCAAACCTCTCCAACATCATCACATCTCCATTACTGATGGAGACAGAATTAGACTTGGGGGGGATGGAAATTAATTTGATCCAGAATTAAGGAATGATTTGGTGGCGTTGCCTGCTTTTGACATGAAAGCTCAAGCTACACTGGAACAGCAGCATGTTTGCATAGTCTAGCCTGACACATGGTTTTCCAAGCACAAAGGTTACTGGTGGAAAAGGAATGTCAGATATGTGTGGTACTGACACCCTAACAACTCCAGTAATGGCCAAACAGGTCAGGTTTGTTGACCACAGCTCTGATCTGAGAGTTTCCACAGCTCATGAGCTGTGCTGCGGCAGCAAGGTACAGTGCTTTGGATATGAAGTTTGAGTTTCCTCTTTAAGCTCTGTGAGGATTCTCTCTCTCTCTCTCTCTCTCTCTCTCTCTCTCTCTCTCTCTCTCTCTCTCTCTCTCTCTCTCTCACACACACACACACACACACACACAGATTTGAATTTTACAAAACCCTTTAGTAAGCACTACAAACTGGTATACAGACAAAAGCACATCAACAACAATAGTGCAAGTGAAAAAAACATAAGCCAACAATAGTCAGGGCTTTCCCTCGTTACATCAATTAGAAAGAGAAGACTAGGTCTTCATTTCCTACTGAGCACAATGCTCCCCCTACTGCCCATTTAAGACTGAAAGCCTCAAGATTGTCTACCATTTTGTAGTACCATTTTGTAGTAGGCAAGCGCAACCCTGAGCTGAGCCTTCAGCAGTCCTGTAACAACCTGCACAGGGTCCACACAGCCCAGCGCCAGGGCCCGGTTCTTACGGCTCAACCAGATGGCTAATTTGGAAGCAGCTGATCTGAAGTTTATAAGTTAGGATAAGCTCCAGCATCCCGCAACCCGAATTCGGATAAGCGGCTTGGATAATGGATGGACGAATGATATTAAGTTTATAAGTGTGTGCATACCTTTCTTCCTAGCTAGGTATTTGGTAGCACAGACACACAACTGAAAAGAAAAAGCCTTCCCCCAAGCCCCAAAACCAACCCCTTAACAACTCAAACACACCCACCAACCTAGGACACTGGACAAATAAACGTGTTAAGAGTGTCACACGGTGAACAAAAAACACACGCCTCCCTGTGATCAGGATCCAGGCGCACTCTGTGTCTGTTCGTGGCTATCGCTCCATGCACAATCCTCCACTGAAGGTCAGCTGACTGTGTTTCAACCGGTAGCTTGTACAGGGACCACCAGCAGCCTTTCAGGGAAGAGCCTGGGCCAAAAAACCTCAGTCTACCTTGACACTTGAGACTGAAAGTGGCTCACCTTCACATACAGGATTGTTAAGTTGCCTTTTTCCCAGGTCCTCAAACTTACCAAGCCATGGTGTCACGAGAGAAAGGAGTCAGCCCTCCAGTTCCTGCCACTCCCCCACATTAGGAGAGACAGTCAACTGTGGAAAGCTAGATTCCACATCCTCCTCCCACTGGCCAGCTAGCTCATGATTCTCCACCATAAATGTCCTCAGGTATTCTGGAAGCAACACAAACCTCCTCAATAATATGATTCAACAACCTGGGTCTGATGTTGGTGCGTTGTTGCAGGGTCCCGCGGGCATCAGCAGATGTCCCAGTTTCACACATCCGGCCTCCTTCAGAGAAGATCTTATGCTGGCTGAGGACAGGGTCCGAGCCTGAATAAAAATGTTGCAAAACAGTGGCTCCTCAAATAGCCACAGACCAGCCATAGCAGCAGGCTCCCTGGAGGTTTTCAGGATCCTCCATGCATCCAGGACAGTGGTGTAGAAAGGCAACAGGCCTGTCAGATATGCCTCCTCCAGCCTCAGCAGAAACAGTTGTTTACTGTATCCCAAATGACCAGCTGGCCACAGAATGAACTTGGCAGTGTCTAGCCACCGCACACCACAGTGGTATAGCAGTCTGTGCAGTCGTCAGGCTAAAGGGCATCACCCGAGAGGTAATGTCCACAAGACCCTGTCCTCCTCCTTCCACTGGCAAGAATAAGGTAGGGGCTCGGATCCAGTGCTGCCCTGACCAGAAAAAATTCCACTATGGTCCGCTGAATGTCTTCAATCAGGCCTCTTGGTGGAGGTAGAACACTCAGTCTATGCCACAGCGTCGAGACAACCAGTCATTTGCAACCAAAACTCGACCCCTATACGAAAGCTGGGGTAGCAATCATTTCAATTTAGGCAACTTGGCACACACTTTCCTCCATCACACCCTCCCAATTCTGCCTCTGATAATCCTCTTTGCCCAAAAATACCCCCAATGCCTCTTCTCCCCCACTGCAGACCTGTAGGCAGACTGGGTGCTGCCCTCTCTCCCCATTGTCCTACCTGTAAGGCCTCACTCTATGCCCAGTTTACTTCTGATGATGAAGCCTTCTGATACAAGCCCAGACTCTCCTGTAGTGCCTCCACGTTCCCCGATCCCTGACAAACATTTAAACCATCCGCATAGGCAGAAACTATCAAAGGTAGGTTGTGTTGTGTGCCTGACAGTGAAAGCCCACTGAGGTGGCTTCTCAGCCTGCACAGCAGAGGTTCAACAAGCAGACTGTAAAGCTGCCCTGAGATGGGACAACCCTTCCATATCCCCCTCTGCACAAGGATTGGCTGGCTCAACCCTCCATCAACCTTCACCAAACACTCAGAAACACTGTACAATAATCCCACCTATGACATAAAATGGTTACCAAAACCAAAAGCCTTAAGAACTGAAAACAAATAGCTATGGTCCACCCTTTCAAATGCCTTTTCTTGATCTAAGGAGAGAAAACCAATGTCAAGATTATAAAGTTTACATAGGTCAATCACAGCTCGAAAAAGATGTAGACTGTCCATTATTTTTCTGCCCTGTACAAAGTATGTTTGGCCCATATGAACAAGTATATCCAGATAGTCTCTTAGTCTGTTTGACAGCGCTCTGGAAAGCGCTTTATAGTCCAAGCATAAAAGGGCCACCAGCCTCCAGTTTTTCAGCAAAGCTAAATCTTCCTTTTTAGGGAGTAGGGAAAGAACTGCCCTCTTACAAGAGACAGGCATTGTCCCTGCACGGAAGCACTTCAAGAGTACTTCATGCAGGTCAGGTCCAACAGAACACCAGAAACGCTTATAAAAGTCAGTGGTGAGCCCATCTATTCCTGGAGCCCGTCCTGAAGTCATCTGATCATAAGCGACAGTCAGCTCCTCCAGTCAGTTGAGTTCTCTGTCCAGGTCTGCCTTTTCCTCGAGACTGAACTGAGGAAGCCCCTCCAGCAGCTCTGCAGCACTGTCCTGATCATACTCCTCTGCTCCAAAGACAGAAGCGTAAAAAGCCACAGCATGTCACAGAAAGTTGAATTGGTTCATCTGGACACAACGTTTATTGAGAGAGAGAGCAAGATTATTGAGAGAAACGTTTCATCACTCATTTAAATGACCTCTTCAGTCTCAACTGACTGCAAGTATCCCCATCCTTATAAAAAATACAGTGGCATAATGACCGAAAACAACAATCAGGTGTTCTCCAGCTCCTGAGCTGCTACTTTAATCCTAAAAGTGGAGTGAGATGTATACTGCTGACAGAAGTCACAAATCTGTGCCTTGCCCACTTCCCAACACTGCCTCAGCGAATCAAAATGAGCTTTTTTTACTTTGCAAGCAGATCCAAAACTATTCAAAGCTCTGACAGAAAACAATATCTTGCAGCAACTTGTTGTTGAAATGCCAATATGACCTAACTTTTTGACAAGGAGAAATGATCAAATCTACAGTGATGAGATGGTGATCAGTGAAGCCATCTGGAGTAATGGAGCTACCAACTAGACTGGTTGCAAGTGACTTTGAAATGTAGAACCTACCTAACCTGGCTGCATTCACCCTGTTATTGCTCACTCTGACCCACATGTACTGTCTAGCAGTAGGGTGTTTCAACCTCCACGCATCTAGCAAATCTAACTGAGTAACTATTCTGCCTAAGCTACCAGATGTCAATGTGTGGTTCCTCACTTATTCTGTCCAAGGTGAAATCAATGGTCTAGTTCCAATCTCCACCTATGATAAGCTGCTCCTGACCATACTTCTGCAGCTCATCGTTCAAAACTGAGAATAGATATCCCTGATAACTACACCACTTTTTAATCATCTCACTTACATGACGCTCCTTCAAAAATACCACCAAAGCCTTGTTCATCCTGGAAGTAAAAAGTAGATTGCCATTTCCAACTTCTTCTCCTATGGCCCACAAAACCTCCTCCACCACCACACTGGGCTCAAGCGGAACTATCCGCATCCCATGATGGATGGATGGAGGTGGCGTCTCGGAGGCCCCATTCCTCCTGAAAACCACCCGACAAAACCACTGAACACTTGGTAGAAAATATTAAGAAAGCTTACCTGATTATGCACATAGGACAGATGAAGAATACAGGGGAAAATCCGAAAAAAAGGCCACAAACAATTCAAACTCCACGCCAATCTCATATCCACCACCCTCACCACCTCCCAGCATGCAGTGCAGAGAGAGAGAGAGAGAGAGAGAGAGAGAGAGAGAGAGAGAGAGAGAGAGAGAGAGAGAGAGAGAGATTCAGCCAAGTGGAAATGGTTTCCACTGCGGCCAATTCTTGAATGGACACTGATAAATGAGGCCAAGGATAAATTTCAACATGCATGATGATGCTGAAAGAGAGAGAGAGAAACACACACACCCTAATAGCGTGCATGACTTGGTCAATGCCAGTAATGCAACAGTCACACACATTCTTTCACCTATTCTCACTCTAACTCACTCTCTCCCTCTCTGCCTAACATACACACACACAAACGGCGTCTTCCAGTAAAAGACAAATGTGAAAAAATAAGACAGTAAAAAAAATGCTGAGCCTATTTAACATAATATAAACATAATCTGTGACTACACACACACACACACACGCACACACGCACTCACACAATTGCCTGGAGGTTGCCAGTGCTCATGCAAGCCCATTTTCCAGTATGATAATATCTTACAGCCACGTAGGAAATTCAGCATGTGTGCAAAGACAGCGCCTGGAGGCGTCCACACAAACTGTGAACACAAACTGCCCACTCAGATGCTAACGTCCTGTGAAATGCTACAACTGTGCCTGTAAAAGAAATGAAGCTAAAACTGTGATTGAAAAAAAAAAGTCCAAGACAAATGTACATAAAATATAACAGATGCCTCTAAGAAAAAAAGAAGAAGAAAGATTTAAGGCACCCATCTGTTGACGGACGGCTGAAAGCAGAGAGGCCTGAGAACAATACCAGGGTCAGGTCTTCCAGACTTCATGTGTAGGCGATCAGTGAGATGACAACAGGGAGAGGAATAAAAAATGACTGCCATTTTCCCCTCCAATCAAACTTCATTTGCACGTGTGTGTGTGTGTGTGTGTGCGTGTGTTGGGGGGGGGGGTCGGCCAGAGAGAGGTGTGGTACAGCTTAGTGGAGAAGGCTCATTGTGAAACCACCTGCTGCGGGGGCCCTGGTGCAGCAAGAGCTGCCGTCTAACGCCGAGGCCCTAACTGCAGGAGACCGTGCTGACAGCTCCAGTGCCATCCTGGCGGGGGCCCTTTCTCTTCCAGACTAATGGAGACGGCATCTACGGAATTAAATGGCCATGGCAGTCGGGGATTAAGTGAGCATTACACTCTCGGCTCGACGCCCCATGCTGCGGTTTAATGCTGCTACGCTTAGCCCCGTTTGCGGGCACCCAATGTGGGAAGCATTACCAACTCTCTCGGCCTCATTATGCGTGCCCATTATGGCATGCGCAAGTCGTTTTTAGCCTGACGCGGTTGGAAGAGATGAGGAAGACTAGTGGTAGGGGGGCTGAGCTGGAGGAGGAGGATGCTTTCCACACTGTCAGCTGTTATTACCACAACAGAGGGCAAAAGAGAGAGGCACACTGCCGCTTGGTACAACAAAACCCAAAGCGGGTACAGAGAATGAACTTTCCAGCCTGTGTTTTCACCACACCGATTTATGTCCATTTCGGATTAAAACATGTGCCGACATCAAAATGTCTCGATCAATCAAGCACACAGACTTTTCCTTCTATTATGAGTACAGAGCACAGGAGAACAGGCGTGACAATGAAATGAGGCCAGATCCCTGAGACAGCCAGTACTGTAAAGATAGTGGTTGAATCGTGTTACTGAGCCAACATCCTGTATAATAAAACACCTCCCGAAAACAGTTCTCCCCAATCCCCCTCTTCAACCTCCGGGAAGGTTCAAAGAGGTCTAAGTCTGCACTGTGGGAGGAGAGGAGTGGACAGGAGTGTAAAGGAGAACCGGGGGCTAGAATGGGGTGGGGGTTAGAAAAGAGATGATGGCAGGACGGCCAAGTGAAAAGAGCAGATCAGTCCAAACAGACAGACAGACAGACAGATGTGTGTCCTTCGAATGCTCTCATCTCCAGATTTCCCTCCATATATAGCTGTTAACAGGCATCTGTGAAAAGAATCATGGTTAGTTAAGTGGCCTCTGAGGCCATCCCTAGGAGACCCCCTGTATCAAGCATCAAACTCCAAAAAAAATCCCCACAACTTCCAGATGAAATCAAAGCAGCATGCATGCACCTTGCCCACCTGATCTGCAGGGATGGAGACAAGGTAGAGAGTTTCTGCTGATGTGTTATATCCTTTATTGGTCCACTTCAACAGTTGCATTTTACAAGGATTTACGCTCAGAGTTGAGATTTGAGAATACGTAACTGGAAGGGAGAAGATTAAATTGTGCCCGAGGAAAAGGTAGAGGGACAAAATCTTCATAAAATAACAGAGAAAACGTTTTGTGAAATAACAGAATTGAAAATTACAAATTAAATTAAAAAATGAACAGAGGATTAAAAAAAATCTTCACTGTGATGTTCGAGATGGCGAACTGTGACGTCATCAGAGTGTCATCTGAGGTGAGAACAGTCTTGGGGCAGTTTCCACTGACTTTGTGCACTGTGCATTTGGAAAGTGGTACTTGACCCAAATGTTACAGGCTTATACACGGATCAGCCAAAACATTATAACCACTGATAGGTGAAGTTAATAACATTGATTATCTCGTTACAATGGAACCTGTCAAGGGGAAAAATGGGCAAGCGTAAAAATCTGAGCAACTTTGACAAGGGCCAAATTGCGATGGCTAGACGACTGGGTCAGAGCATCTCCAAAACAGCAGGTCTTGTTGGGTGTTCCTGGTATGCAGTGATCAGCACCTACCAAAAGTGGTCCAAGGAAGCACAATCAGTGAACCGGTGACAGGGTCATGGGCGCCCAAGGCTCACTGATGCGCATGGGGAGTGAAGGCTAGCCTGTCTGATCCGATCCCACAGAACAGCTACTGTAGGTCAATTTGCTGAAAAAGTTATGCTGGCTATGATAGACAGGGGCCAGAACACAGTGCATCGCAGCTTGCTGCATATGGTGCTGCACATCCGCAGACCGGTCAGAGTGCCCCTGATGACCCCTGTCCGCTGCTGAAAGCGGATACAATTGGCACGTGAACTCAAAGCTGGACCACGGAGCAACGGAAGAAAGTGGCCTGCACTGAATAATCACGTTTTCTTTTAGATAATGTGGATGGCCAGGTCCATGTGTGTTGTTTACCTGGGGAAGAGATGGCACCAGGATACTTTATGGTAAGGCAAGCCGGCAGAGGCAGTGTGATGCTCTGGGCAAATTTTTTTCCCCTCTTTTTTCTCTCCCCAACTGTACTTGGCCAATTACCCCACTCTTCCGAGCCATCCCGGTTGCCGCTCCAACCCCTCTGCCAATCTGGGGAGGGTTGCAGACTACCACATGCCTTCTCCGATACATGTGGAGTCACCAGCTGCCTTTCACCTGACAGTCAGAAGTTTCACCAGGGGTCATAGCATGTGGGAGGATCACGCTATTCCCCCTCACATCCCAACTGACTAGAGGGGGCACTAGTGCAGCGACCAGGATGCATACCCACATCCGGCTTCCCACCCGCAGACACGGCAAATTGTGTCTGTAGGGACACCCGATCAAGCCGGAGGTAACATGGGGATTCGAACAGGAGATCCCCGTGTGGGTAAGCAATGGAATAGACCACTACGCTACATGGATGCCCCATTCTGGGCAATTTCTGCTGGGAAACCTTGGGTCCTGGCATTTATGTGGATGTTACTTTGACACGTGCTACCAACTTAAACATTATTGCTGACCAGGTACACCCCTTCATGGCAATCGTTTTCCCTGATGGCAGTGGCATCTTTCAGCAGGATAATGCGCTCTGCCACACTGCAAAAAATGTTCAGGAATGTTTTGAGGAACAAGAAAGAGTTCGAGGTGTTGCCTCCAAATCCCCCAGATCTCAATCCAATTGAGCATCTGTGGGATGTGCTGTAAAAATAAGTCCGATCCATGAAGGCTTCACCTCGCAACTTACCGGACTTTACAGATCTGCTGCTAACGTCTTGGTACCAGATACCAGAGGACACCTTCAGAGGTCTTGTAGAGTCCATGACTCAATGGGTCAGAGCTGTTATGACTGCACAAGGGGGACCTACACAATATTAGGCAGGTGGTTTTAATGTTTTGGCTGATTGGTGTATGGTAGAATAATGCTCAGGACCTTTGGCTGTGAGAGGTCCATTTGTGTCGAACGCTATTTGTTTTTCCCCTATGTCTTATCCCACAGCTCTCTGTGCTCAGGAATGTCTCGTCTCAAAACACCACCTGATGCCTAATGCCTTGATGAAAAAAATAAAAGAAACATACACAAGCACTTCTCCCTGGACCACTCTGCTGCAGTCAGTGTAGACGCGCCAATAGGGATCTAAGTATGCCAAAAGCACCGAGCCTGAACGCCTGCTTTCCTGTTTGCCTCATCAACCTGATGTTCAGACAGAGGAGATGCTCAACAACAACACCGCAGTGAGCCAAATTCCATGTCTCTTTTACGCTTCAAACTGCCGGAAGGTCTGATTACTGATAAAAGTACACCTGTCTTGCAAGTGTATACAGTAAACCTGCTCTCTTGGCATCTCATTGTTGGAAATACATTAAAAATGTGTATAGTTTCAATCCTCTGCAGACAGCTTGTGTGTGTTTGGACTCATATTGGGGGAAAAATGCAGTAATTTGGGGCTTATTCTTTACCCTATTTTTTGGCTTCTGAACTTCCACAACTAGTGAACCTGCAGACAGATGAATCCAACTCATTTTGGAAGTGGAGCGTTTTTTATTTGAGTTTATAATGCGCCTCCATTTTTCCATAACTTGGAAATAATTGGATTGTGAGGGGTTGATGACTTTCCCAGCCCCCTTTCTTCAGCTTTAACTGTTTTGGAATGTTCTGCTTGCCCTCCATCCAACCATCCAGTAACCTATTGATTTTTCTCTCCGGATGTTTGCTGAGGGGCTGTGTGCTTCCACGAGCTTTGGTATTACGACAGCAATGTGAGATGTCACCAGGCCTACGCAGCCAGATCACAGGCCAGGTGTAGTTTCTCTCACTGGGATTCAATCTACGATGTGTTGATGGAGCCTATGGAAAACATGTCTCTTAGTGTTTCTACCAGATAGGCATTAGGGCCCTGGGCGTCAATGCTAGTTAATGATTTCTTCGATTTTCTGGAGCACAAAAGAGGTCTCTGAACGCTGACATCTACAAAACAGAAGAAGGCATCCCAGGACACAGTATTTCTCCACCTAAGCTGGGCTCCATTCTCGAGCATCTTGGCTCTAAAATCAAGCTGCATCTCTGAGCACAGGAATCTGCTCGCCCCCGAGTACTGCTCAAGGACTGTTCTTGGCACCAGATGTCACAGACGTTGCATCACTGACAGAGGTATGGAGAGAAAACAAACTAAATACTAAAGAAGACAACTGCCTACCCTCCCACAACCTCCTTTAGTTCCCTCTGCAACCTCAGTAGCATTGAAAAAGCATCTGCAGTGTCTACGATTTCAAACTATGAGGGCCAGGCCAACTCTAAATCATACCATCACATCCAACAGCCTGAAAAGCCATGCAACGACTACACTTGTTGAGAAGATGTTATTATAACAAGATTTTTTCCCCCTCATCTCCTCTTGAGGCTCTCTCATTTCAGCAAAACCTTATTCTGAGTTGCTGGAGATGAAAAACGCCTCAAATTCCAGGCAATGGGTGTTTTTTGGGTCCCGCGGAAGAAGAAAAGAGGTTAAGGTCAATGACCTCTGAAGAGGGCAGAGGGGAGACAGGGGTGGAAAATCGGACCGGTGCTTTGCAAAGTTTGCTCTTCTAGAGTGACCATGATTGAGCTTGGCAGACATGACTCAAAGTCTGTATTTATAAATTCACGCCTGCACTGATCTCCCGTGAAATCTAGACTCCACACGGTGTAGTGTGCATGGAGCATTCCAAGACCAATCTACCTCCTGACCTCAACACTAGTGGACCGAAAGACAGAGAGAAAGAGACAGATTGGGAGAGTGAGTGAGATGGACAGACAGAAGGATTTGTGTGAGAATCAGCCAGGGCGGCCTTTGGTCCTCCAGTGGGACCGTGCCTTATGATTTGCCGGGAAAATGACAGTGGTAATAAAAACATGATGAGGAACATTCTCTGCACAAAATGGGGAATTTGAGCCAACGCTCTGGAGAACCAGAGCAGGCCTGGTAATTGCCATTAAGTCCAACCGGGACCACATCAATGTGGTTGGTTTTCGGCCGGACTTCCAGAACAAAGCGTGGAAAAAAAAGTCATTCCTTTAGCCCAGATCCATCCAAAGAAATTCTCAAAGATGTCTTTAGACCAACAGCAGAGGCAGAACAGGATAACTACTACATTTTGTAAATACATGACATGTTCGGCCACTGCACTCGCACCGTCAGAGAGGAAACAGAAATAGCATACTGAAGGGTAGTGAACCGCTACAGAACTGTTCCTTGTGTCTCTACATGGGAGTCCAAGTTCATTCAGTGGCACTGTTAACACCACAAGACCTGTCAAATAATGCCAAGCCTATTCTGAAGAATGATATGACTATTTTCAGTCTAGTCATGTCTCTGACTACAACCGACTAGGTGCAGTAAGAAAGACATCTGGATCAAGGTTGAGGAGCAAATGGACACACATGAAACTGGCTCTACATAAAACAATGTCATCACTAACTGATGACACAACTATGGCAGGGGCAGTGGACAAATGGAAGAATAGAAGACGGTATCTCTCACCTAGGTGGAATCCGCTACTATAGTCAGCATCCTCTGGGGACAGGAAGAGAGAGCAGAAGCCAGGAGAGAGGTACAACATCATGTTAAAGAGCATAGTCAAACTCGACAAGTGGCACCACCTAGCCACACAATGTAAAATTTAGAACGGTTAGGAGCACAGCTGTAAAAAGGCAACATGATAAGTGAATTTGACACACATGGATAAACACATGGGTAAACAAGAAAGACATCAGACACGTCCATGTTTGGTCATCTGCATAAATGACGTTTGTAATGAACGCAACATCGGGTAAGTGATGGGACTTTGTCTATGGTCATAGCTAAGAGATGTGCTAGCAAACCTCTAGCATTAGTGCATGAATTAGCTCAGCAGACCCGATGTTACTTCAGACTTCAGTGTAGATATGAAGGGACAAATACTCATTCATGTTGGGTTAAATGACGTTCACACTAAATGGGAATGGATATTAGCAAGTGAGAAATGAGGATATGGACAAAGTAAAAGACCAATAACTTGAATCTAAGGACTTTCCTCCACAGCAGTGGTGGAGAAACTGAGTTATTGCTGATGTTCCCCTTTAACAACTGTTGGATTTCACATAAGAAGTTGGGCCACGCACAAAAAACAAGAGAAAGGGAGCAGAGGAAGGCAAAGTAGTGCTCGCTCCAACCCTGAAATTATACTGCATACAACAATTGTGAAAGGGAACAAATCAGAAATGGTTTTGCTGTTTGTTTATTGCATGGCTATCAGCCAATGACCTATTAATATGGTTCTATCCAATGGGAAAGCAGAAGTCTGAAGAGAGGTACCTTCGATCTCCTCAGCTGTGAGTGCAACACAAGCAAGGGATGAAATGCATCAAAGTTAGAGAAGGACAGATTAAAAGAGTTAAATTAAGCTAAAAGGTGAGAGAATAAGAGAAAGAGACACCTACCAAACTCAATTGCCACATCATCTTAGAAAAGCAAAAGAACAAAGGAAAAACAAATGACAGAAAAGAATTGTTAAATTCTTCACTCCTCATGAAGCACTCTGAACTGAGCTACAGACTAGGTAACAGCATATAATTACATAGTGTGCTATATCATAGTCACACCAACGTGTTCACAGTTTGTCACTGGATTGAGTCATTCTTATCAAAAATGAAGAAGCAAATGGTACTATTTCTACGTTTGTATTTTTTTTTTGATTTTGCCCCCTTTTTCTCCGCAATTGTACCCGGCCAATTACCCCACTCTTCCAAGCTGTCCTGGTCGCTTCTCCACCCTCTCTGCCGATCGGGGGAGGGCTGCAGACTACCACATGCTTCCTCCGATACATGTGGAGTTGCCAGCTGCTTCTTTTCACCTGACAGTGAGGAGTTTCGCCAGGGGGACATAGTGCATGGGAGGATCACGCTATTCCCCCCCAGTTCCCCCTCCCCCGCAAACAGGCGCCCCAACAGACCAGAGGAGGTGCTAGTGCAGCGACCAGGACACATACCCACATCCGGCTTCCCACCCGCAGACACGGCCAATTGTGTCTGTAGGGACGCCCGGCCAAGCCGGAGGTAACACAGGGATTCGAACTGGCGATCCCCATGTTGGTAGGCAACAGAATAGACCACTACGCTACCCGGACACCCCAACTTTAGAAAATTTTTTGCAAAAAAATACTCAACTTCACTACGATTATTATTAATCATGTAGGCTGATTACTACTGTCACATTTAAATGACTAGATTAGTGGTTCTATTGTTTCTATTTAGATAGAGAGAACCTTGATATGAAATGTTACCTAGTGACACACTGTCTGATGTGCATGGTTGTGGTACGTCCATCGTCACTTCATAGAGAGAAACACATTTAGATCCAACGGCTTGCGATGGGTCATTTAATACTGAAACAATGCTCTGGGTTTATCACTGGTTGAGGTGAATAAAATCAAACTATCAGTGAAGAGATTTAAAAATGTCAAATTGTTCATGTTTAACTGAGAGGCTGATATTCTGAAGGCAAAAAAAAAAGGAAATATGTAAAATGGGTTTTAACAATGGTATGCCAATACCCAAACGCAACACATTAAGGGTCTTGCGATGGCTTCAAGATAGTGGTTGAGACGCTGCATGTGTCTCAACCACTTTCAGTGTAGAAGTATTTCAGTGTAGAAGAGAGAGAGAGATAGACAGAGAGAGAGAGACAGACAGAGAGAGAGAGAGAGAGAGAGAGAGAGAGAGAGAGAGAGAGAGAGACAGACAGAAAGGGAGGCAGATGTGGTGAACATTTGGAGGCACTTAAAGATGCTTCCTCCCCTTCGCGTGTTCTTATTTCTGCCAAACAGGGTTAAATCAAAACATATATAACACCGTCTTCCAGTGCCCTGGGAACGCCTTACAGCAGTGTGTTCATTTCCCAGAGCGCAACTCGGCACAAGGAGATTGCTGCATCATGGCCGGAGGTAATGGCTACCCATAACAGCAGTCACAACTATCATCTTTTTTTTTCTTTTTCTTTTTTTACTTAAAACTCAGAGGCAATTTTTCATGCTAGAAGCCCAAGACAGTAGTCTGGTGCTTCTTTTGAGAGGGGAGCGAAATGTGAATCCGCTGCCTTTATCTGACATCTTGTTTCACATGTTGGTGCGTGTTCACAGTAATTTTCCTTCTGATGCTGCCTCCTCCCATTGTATTGTGACATTTTAAGTAAAACCAGCTTCTGAGGCCTGCTCTGAGGAACAACGGCAGACGGCGTGACAAGCAAGTGAGAGCGAGAGAGCGAGAGAGAGAGAGAAGGAATGGGGAAGGGAAGATAAAGGGAGACTTTAAAGAGGGAACAAAAAAGGATAACGTTTAAAAAAAACCCAGTTTGAGATACAGATATCTACAAGCCTTTCAAATTGTTGCCATCATTACCATGTGCAAACCTTTCATCTTGCACCTATCTGCATACAGGAAAACGTCAAATTGCTTAAAGGTCTCATAACCTTGTTCATCCACATTCCTTGTCTAATGAAACACCATGCGATATCGCCACAGAATGTAAAACAGAATGGGGGATAGGCTGTCTGAGAATGTAGAAGCAGTGGAAGCAAAGCTTTGTCCTTTTCTTTCACTTAAATGAAGCCTGACATTTCCCCCACCTGACCAAACAGAAGAAACATTTCGAGAGTTATGTCAGAGCAAGCTAACACTGTTGATCTTGGTGTGCATATGGACGCCCGGTGCTGCAGAGACAGTGGTGGGGAAGCTTATCATTTGGGGAATACAAGAGCCATGGCTGCCTACATCGTGGCTTCGCTGCTTCAGAGATTCTTAGCGTGCAGTCACCCAGTCCGCAAGGCAGCCTGTCACAGGATGCCTTATGGCTGACTCTCCCCGCAAACTTGGGGCACACATTCAGAGCTTCAGTATATCACATGTTTGGCCAGATACCAGAAGCTGACCACGGAGGATGACAGAAGGGGTGAGATGAGGGTAGTTTCAGAATGTGGAGGGAAAGAGGGACGGTAAGGGGGAGAAAGATGAAGGGGTGTATGTGTCTGATCAAAAGAGTGGCTGACTGAGGGGAAATATGGGACATAGAAGGATGGAGGATCAAAAGGAAAAGCATGGATATGATATTCAATGTCTCACAGTGGTTGGGTTGTGTGGTTAAGGACAGAAGTTACCAGGTTCTGGGCAAACGCTGTGTGATGCTACTGTAACCTACCACACATGGGGAAGGTTTTCATCAAACCCTCTCTTTGTTATTTTACCCATCACTGTCACCACAAACCTAGAACAGGGTCTCTTGACTCGCCCGATGAGGGGAACCAAGCTGTACTCCACTTCGGTTCAGCGACCTTCTGATGCTGCAGGCATCCCTGCTCTTCAGATGCACTTTGGAGCTTGTGGATTTTACCTGGCTAACGCGGTTATTCATTCAGCAATGCCTGGCTGCTGGCAAATCTCTCAGCTATCTGCTTATGGACAGGAAGAAGCTGCAGAGCGAGCCCTAGTCAACAACCTGTGACTGGGCCCGAGCTCTGAGTTGATGTCACCCCTGCAGCCAGCCAACATACAGATGGCCTCCATCTTGAGCAAAACTAGACCCCCCCCTTTTTTTTCTCTCTAATCTTCTAAATTTTTCATTACGAGGATGAGAGTGGTGGAATTTTCCAGATGACACGGTACATAATCTTGTTCGTGCATCTTTTGGCCTTTATTTGGAGAGCTGATTACTCAAGAGTCTGGATGCGGAAATGAACGATGGAGAGGAAAGACCTGGTCCACATTAGAAGGCTGTCCGTCTTTATACAGCAAGGGTTTTATATGGCACACTGTAAGGACGAAACATCCCATAGTTCAGCCATTTTAGATTAATAACACTCAGCACTTGTGATGGTTGAATATGTAGAGTGTTTTAAAGAGAAGGGGAAAAAATAACAACTGAATCTATAAAGCTCTAAGGGTGGTCAGTATGAGGATATTGTATCAGCACTTAACCTTTAAGACTAAAATGGAACTTTTCTCCTAAACCCATTCCAGTTCTAAATCTATTCCTTGTGTGTCTGTGAGCATTTAAGTTGAAAAATGAAATGGACGGATAAATTGAACACAGGGCCAAGTTCAGGGCCACTTAAGACCATTTTTGTGGTTCAGTCTTTCAATGGAAAAGAGAATAGAAGAGAGTGTTGGAGGGGGGGAAACAAGTGTTAACTTTGGATTAAACAGTAACCTGCTGAAAGAGACAGACAGAGTGACCCTGAGGTGAGCGATAAGTGTGTCCACGTGTTTGGCAGGCTGTGTACCTATCTAAACAATCAGACAGCGGAAAGGTTTGCATGTCAGGACGGAGGCAGAGATGTGCTTTGAGACAGCCCAGAGACCTACCGGGATGTACAGACGGAGGAGAGGGGTCTGTGTGGAAAGGTCCACGAGGAGGTTTGAAGAGGGCCTCTTTGATAACTACAACGGCCGATCCACTACAATCGACTGTCAACTGACTGGCTTCAACAGAGTAACTGAAAGCGCTTTAAACATGAGTTTCATAACTAAGGAATGCGTTGAGGAGCAGGATGAGAGTAAAGGAGGGGAGAACGATTATTTATATCCAGTAAACGTTAGGCGTAAATGGACACGGCTGAGCAAGGCTCGCCACAGGCCCTGGCCAAGATCAATATTGTTCCAGTCGACGGAGCTCCCGAGCTGGAAAAGGGAGAGGGACGCCCCCCTCCTCTATCACCACCTCTTTCCTCCCCTCAGTAACAGCGCGCTCTCCTTAGTATCCTTCAATTAGGCCATAGTTTATGGCCTGCAGGCCCGAGCCAAGCAGGCCTGTGTGAGGCCAGGACCCAAGTGCACACAGAGCACATCCGGCTCTCCCTCCCGCCACCTCCCCAAACCCGGCCGCTGTGACTCCACCGGGTCACATTTGCTACTGAATGTGACCCTCCGCTGTGTCTTCCTTCGTCTCTCCTTTCTTTCCCCTCTCTCTCTCTCACTGATTCACACTCCCCCCGTGGTGTCTTCTTATCTGCCTCTAGTTGTCTGCTTTTAAGCTGTCTTTCTTTCACAGCTTTCACTTTTATTTCCTCTGACTCATCGCTTACTCTTACGATCACGATCCAACTTTTTCTCTTTAGTTTTCTTCTGCATGCTAGGAAATTAATGTTCACGTACACATGCATGCGCGTGTGCGCGTGAGTGTGTGTGTGTGTGTGCATGAAAAAAAAAAGTGGACTGTTATCATTACCTGGTTATTCATTAAATTGCGAGAGGGTCGTGTCGAGGGACTTCCTACTACCATTGCTTCTATGCACACACATGACTGCTTTGCTTGCACATTTTGCAAAGAGACTTATGTTCCTTAGGTAAGGGCCGCTATGGACTCTTATGTACATTTTACACCTGCCCTGTGAGCATTGAGTGGGGCCTGCATGTCCCATAACTCATGAGAGGAACTAGGCCATTAAAGAAAAATAGCGAGGGAACAGTGCAGCACTGTCTCCCTAAAACTTTTCAGCAGGCTATTTTTGGCTGTCTTGCACCGTGTATGCCAGTATGCGGTTGAACATAACCAGGAAATGACAACATCCATAATTCACTCGGAGGCTGAATCTGAGGTAAAGGAGCCTGATGCTAAGTTTAGAGGTGGTAAGCTCAGCTTTGCTTGTCATTTCAAAGCTGAATATTGAAGGCACGAGTGTCACATTACATTAAGAGTTCGCCCCGATGTTAGAGAAAAGGACATTTCCGACCCAAAGTGGAGAACTACAGGGACAAAACAGGCCAGCATGAACCGGGTTTTACTCCAAGATGGCCACCGTGTTTCTAGACCAGGTCTGAACTGAACCATGTAATCTGTTTAAAAGTTAATGTAATACATGGTTTCAGCTGGTCTCAGCCCAGCAGACTACTTTGTAAAATACCGGTTTGTAGGTTGGAGAGCGAGGCGGGGGAAGATGGAGTGTCTCTAAAACTGTCGGTGTGAAGATGCACCCCTGACACAGGCAGTTTGTGATCTATTTTTAGTGTCTGCCTACTTACACCAGACCAACTTGAACTCTTCAGTACTTCACCAATAAATGGGGCAAGGCTGGCAGTGCAGCAGGGGCTTTTTTTTTTTTTTTTTGTGGATTTTTTTCCTTGTTTTTCGCCTCAGTTGTATCTGGCCAATTACCCCACTCTTCCGAGCCGCCCCAGTCACTGCTCCACCCCCTCAGCCGATCCGGGGAGGGCTGCAGACTACCACATGCCTCCTTCGATACGTGGAGTCACCAGCCGCTTCTTTTCACCTGACAGTGAGGAGTTTCGCCAGAGGGATGTAGCGCGTGGGAGGATCACACTATTGTTCCCAGCCCCCCCCCCCCCCCCCCCCCCCCAATGAGCAGATGGCACTAGTGCAGCGACCAGGACACATACCTACATCTGGCTTCCCACCCGCAGATACGGCCAAATTGTGTCTGTACCAAGCCAGAGGCAACATGGGATTTGAACCGATGATCCCCATGTTGGAATAGACCGCTACGCTACCCGGACGCCCGCAGGGGTTTAATTCTAACCAAAAGTCAAGTTTTTGGTTTGTTTTTCTTAATTGAGACTGGTTTGGTGAAAAGATTTTGCTGGAATTTTGTCTGGTATAGAACGGGCTCAGAAAACGTGATACGGGGTTAAATTCTACTTAAGGGCTCTGCATATATATGGGACATCAAGAGAGAGGAGTGGAAAAAAAACGTACACTATAGCAGAGATCCTTTCAGCTTTTATTAGGCCGGAATATTTTGTTGGATATGTGTCAGCTGCCGTGACTGACAGGTTGCAGACAGATGGAGCGACAACACGTAGACGGAGGACGAGAAGAAAGCTGTGTTGACAGGACTGTTGTATGAAAGTTTCGCAGAAAAAATTGTAGTCGATGAACATGTGGTGAGGGGGAACATGGGAAAGGAATAAACACCTTCGCTGTTGAGAAGCAGTATGCGAGCGATGGGGGTGGTAACTCAGTTTTCAAATGCTTCTAGACAGATGGTGGATGTCTTGGCTGTGAATTATTTTGTTATTAATGTTGTCTAATCTTTAATAACTAGTGGGTTTCTGGTTGGAAAGCAGCGCTGCAAAGTTTATCTTGTCAGTTGAAAATATGTTTTTTGTATGCAGCTTTAAGTGTTAATGGAGGATAAATGCAAGATGGATGGAGGGTGGGAGATTTCTGCAGCAGCTACTACAAATAGTGATACTCCAAGAGGGGCGGTTTTTAGTGCTATCCATCCATGCATTCCTCTATCTACAGTATTTGTCTGTCTGTCTGTCAGACTGACAAATTGATTTAACTTTTAAGGTAATATGGTCAAGGTCACAAAGAAGCCCTTTTTCCAGTCTTAACTGTCAAAAACGTTTTGATTTAGATGGAATGATAGATGTGAATATATGGTGATTCTGTCAGTTTTAGATTTTGTGCTAAAGAGGCACAGACAGACAATTTGAAAATCCTTGAGTTGATAAATCCTGTTGGTAAACCTTCAATCAGTACTCTGGTGTTGCAAAGCTGAGTATTGCAAAATATCCCCTCAGGCATCTGGAAAATGGCTGACCTCGAGGGAAGCGTGCACACCTCTGTAAAGTTAGCACAATATCTGCTCCCTTTTGTACATCCCTCTCTCGCTCTCCCACAAACTAGACTGTTCCAGAGATTTGCTTCCCCACTGGGAGATCTCCAGTATACTCCCCTGCTGTTTTGTTCTCCCTAGCTTTGTTGTCCTGCATACTTTTAGGGCTGGCCGGTGTATACCGTACAGGCCCACATGTTCACACACAGTAAAACACATTAATGTGCTCAGCACAGGGGGCTGGTTATTTATGACGCTGAGCTCCTATCGCGTCCCCGGGCCTGCTATCAGATCGTTAATCCATCATTAGGTTCACCGCGTTCACACATGCTGGATGCAGAGGCCTGAGCCCACTGGGTGAGGGTTGACTGACGTGTTGGCTGGATGGGGTAAGACGGGGGAGAGAAGAGGTTTTCCAAAGTGCAGCTCCACCCACCAACCCCCTTCTCTCAAAGCCCCTGCCTGACTTACACCACAACAACCCATACAGGCAGAAGGAGAGAGGGACTGACGGGTGGAATGAGGAGATGAGAGCTCAGCAAAAGAGACACAGACAGACAGACAGACAGGTAAATATGGAGTGGAGGGTGAAGTGGGGTGGTAGAACCGGACACGATATTTCCTCTGATGAAAGGTGTAAAGCATCCTAACCATACTGCAGGCATCAATGGTGGCCTTATATATAGAATATAGGGATTGTGGCTGAAAGTGAATCACCCTGGTAGGTGTTAAGGCACACTACGAACTCAGAATTCAGACAATGCTGTTCTTTGACACAATACCTATCTTTTGAATCTCTTTATCAAGTTCTTGTCTCTTACATCTTCTCTTTCTCCCTCTCATGGACTCATTCCTCCTTATCCCCCTTATATTCTTTTTCATCACTCCCTCTTTCCCCCTCTCTCTGTCTCTTAGTTGTTGAGGACCCTTAGCCAAGCCACCAGTTACAGCGCAAGTGGAGGCAGTGTACTAAGTGCAGTGGGGTGCGGGGTGCTGATTTGTTGGGCACTGTCATGCCAGATTATGTATGCTTACATGATCGCCGTTTGGAGGCCTTGTGGGGCTGAAGTGGTGCGGCGGGCCGTTGCAGTGCGAATCTCCTGGAGGAAGAGGAAAAGGAGAGAGAGAGAGAGAGAGAGAGAGAGAGAGAGAGAGAGAGAGAGAGAGAGAGAGAGAGAGAGAGAGAGAGAGAGAGAGAGAGAGAGAGAGAGAGAGAGAGACAGACAGAGAGAGAGAGAGAGAGACAGAGAGAGAGAAAGTGAGAGAGAGGCACAATAAAACCATCAGTTTTCATGACCGCGTGGGGAATAATAAACACTTTATGCTATGATGGAGAGAATACGTTCCTCAATATCCACCAACTCCAGTCATTCAGCTTGGAAAAGGGAAGGAAGAGAAGGGGATTTGAGGGAAGAGGGAGGAGAGGGTGGAGGAAACAAAAATGCTACACAATACATGTTCATAACAAAATGTCAGGGACAGATCTGAATATTTATGAAATGAGATTGCACGCTTCTTCTTTTGCCCTTTAAACTCTCCGTGCATACAGATGTCATTTTTTGTTATTTTATTGTAGCCCCTTGGGTGCTCACAGACAGTGGCAAGAAACTGACCCCCCCCCCAACACATGGCTCTGTGTTGCACATCAGCAAAGCCGTCCGAGCGCCACTGATGTGCGATTTTCCATCCTCCCGCCGTCCAAAGTGGATCGGTACCAGCACTATCATTTTCTGTCATTACTCATTTCGGGCCAGACATGTACGGAAATCCAAAGTATTTTGGCAGTGTGAGGCAACTGTGTGAAAAAAAAAAAAATCAAGTGTGGGGGGTGAAAGAGATGGTGAAAATAGAAGTAGATGAACAGATAGTGCGTTGGCTTTTTCTTGGTTGGGGAAAGCAAATTGGGAGGCGTGTGTGTGTGTGTCCTAATATGTAAATGTGTGTGGGCGAATGGGGCAGGGGGTGTGGGGGGGGGTCACCTCTCTTGGAAATGCTTGGAGGGGATGAGGCCTGCGCGGGGGTTGGCATCGTCCTCGTGTTTGGCTTGCCACCATGTTGCATCATCCTGGCTCATGATCTGAAGGATGGAGCCCTTCTTGAAAGGCAGACCAGCCTCCTTACACGGGATGGCTTTGTCCTCCTTGGGGTCGTAGTCAAAGAGTGCCTTCACAAACATCTGGATGCATAATAAAAGGAGAGAGACAGCGAGAGAGAGAGAGGGAGAGAAGAGAAAGACTGGTTTCAGCGCAGAGGGGAAAAAGCAATGGTTCACTGCAAATTACCTTCCTCTCTGTATGATGACATCAAGGTGAGGTCTTTGGGGACGTCATCACAGAAGCACAGGCGGCTGCTCGGTGTTGCGTAAAGTGACTGGTTAATAAAGGTCAGTGCAATCAGGATGAGAAATCTGCAGCCATTGGATAATTTAGTATCTTCGTTCCACCAACACTTATATGGGGGGGAGGGGACACCGTTGCAGAGCCTACCAAGCGTGGCGAGACTCAACAAGTCCTGAGTCAGACGCTCCAGTTGGATCTCCAGCGCTCTGTTCTGCCCTGTGAATTTCTGTGATTCGACAGTCAAATTAACACCAGTAATCTTTCCTGAAGGAACAAACCAAGGAAAATGGAGAAGTTTTTTTTTTCTTTTCTAAATCAAGATGGCTTAATTCATCTTGGCAGTGGGGGGAGGGACACACCTCATCAACACAAAGGAGGTCAGACCTGAAAAGGGAAAAATCTTTGACGTCTTTTCCCACTGCGGGCAGCTAGCTTCAACCTAAAGCACCTCGACGTGTCTTCTGTCCAAATGAAGTACCGTCATGATGAGTTATCACTCCTCAGACAACTAGGTTCATGTGGAAAGCGGGAAAGAAGTAGTGTGTGCGTCTGTGAGAGTGTGTGGGAGAAGGGAGGGATTCATAGAAAAAAAGAGAAAGAGATTAAGTTTTTCTCTGTCTACCTGATTTAAGTGCTTCGTGCTCTGTGCCATGTAGTAAAATTATGTTTCAGATGCAGACATTTTGTAGGCCAGAACAGGCATTAGGACAGACAGGCCAGAACAGGTCCACTTGCTCCTACACCTTGCAGTAGAACACACTCATACATCTCAACGCTGAGAGCTTTTGATTTTCCTCCTTTAGTTTAATTTCTTAATGACACTTTCATTTTTACACCATTCCTCCAGTCTATTTTACATAGGCTGCAAGTTCACGGCCTTTCAGTGCATCTACGCTACCTAATGACGCATAAACGGTGATGTCTTAGCTTGTATTCTGAGTAATGGTATGCCATTGAGTACTTTGACCCTGGGCCTTAAGACTAGGGGTGTGGATCAGCCTCTGTTTGCTATGAATGGAGGCGTCTGAGGAATGATACATCAAAATCAAGAAGGGTGAGAATGACGATATTAAATGAGGTTGGAGTTGAAGAGTTAAATACGGTGTGTACTGTCTACTTCTCTAGATATGTTATTTTGCAAATTGTTATATATTTGTGAAGAACTGATCCCAGTAATTTTGATTGCTGATTGTGATCGTGATTGGCGGCATGGTGGCGCAGTGCTTAGCATGGTTGCCTCACAGCAAGAAGGTCCCAGGTTCGAGCCCCGGGGTAGTCCAACCTTGGGGGTTGTCCCGGGTCGTCCTCTGTGTGGAGTTTGCATGTTCTCCCCGTGTCTGCATGGGTCTCCTCCGGGTGCTCCGGTTTCTTCCCACAGTCCAAAGACATGCAGGTCAGGTGAATCGGCCATACTAAAATTGTCCCTAGGTGTGAATGTGTGTTTGTGTGTGTCGACCCTGTGATGGACTGGCGGCCTGTCCAGGGTGTCTCCCCGCCTGCTGCCCAATGACTGCTGGGATAGGCTCCAGCATCCCCATGACCCTGAGTAGGATAAGTGGTTTGGATAATGGATGGATGGATGGAATGGAGTTGAAGAGCCCTCGTGAGGCACAGCCTAGGCTTGCTGACTGCTTTGGGGTAAGACAAAGCACCCTGACACAAACGAATAAACACACCCACCCACTCACACACACACACAGGAATGCACAAAAAGCTCCCGCACAAGCATACACACATTCATTTGCATGCACACACAGATATACAAACACACAAAAACAGCAAAAACAGACGCCTGCACACACAACACAAATAATATTTTGCCTCCAATCGTAAAATGTCATAAAGGCCTGGATACTGTATGCCCTTCATGTAAGTATATTACAGCTATCAATTTCCCTGTTTCCCTAAAGATGTATAAAAATCATTCTCTCGTTGAGTTCAAGAAGAATGTTTGGTATCCAGCGAAGAGGCAGAAAGCTGGAGCAGAGTTGCTCTCGCTCCTCTTTTAAAGTCCACGAGTGTAACCCAATCAACATAACGACTAAGCCAGGACAGGACCTACCTTGGGCTCCTTGCTTGGCGCCTCTTCCTTGATCGCGGGGATGACTTTAAAGGTAATGGCCCCTTGTGACTGGATCTGGGATATGGGAGGAAGACAGAGAGGGAGTGAGGGAGAGAGAACGAGAGTCAGAGAGAGAGAGAGGGAGAGAGAGAGTGAAAGGGGTGGGGGGGGGGACAGATGGAGAGGGAGCAAACATCAGTCAGCCAGCCTTCAAATAATTCACTAAGCACCTAATCCAATGAGAGTCACTTAACATGAAGCATTGCTTGATTTTTCAACAATGGAGGGGTTATTAGTGTTGGACGCCTTGGCTTGGCTGTGATAGAGTGCCGAAGGAGTCTTGGTTTTTCATCTGCTCATGAGGCCACAGTTTAAAAAGCCTCCAAAACTTGAGTCTCTCTCTCTCTCCCTCTTTCCCCTCTGGCCCTCTCTGGCAGAGCTGAGGCTTGTGGGGGGAACTCATTTGAGGCCTGTGGCGGAGCTCACTTGGAGGAAACACATAGACTCTAGCTCGTCTAGTGGGACCAAGTGACTCTCTGCATGTGGTCTGAAGGCCGGGAGCCATCACGGAGAAGGGCCAGAGTTTGGTTTACAGATCAGAGATGAAGTCGTAAGGCCCTGGATGACTTGGGAGAGAGCACTGCCACCACAAACATGACTGTTAGCCTCTCCAAGGGAGCAAGGCAAAAACAGAAGCGGGAGCCACACAGAGTGTGCACACAGGCACAAGCGCACACACATACACGCATGCGCGCACGCACGCACGCACGCACACGCACGCACGCACGCACGCACGCACGCACGCACGCACGCACGCACGCACGCACGCACACACACACACACACACACACACACACACACACACACACACACACACACACACACACACACACACACACACACACACACACAGAGCCTACCAGAATACGAATGATTTCTTCTGGTTTCTTGTCATCCACAGGAATTCCGTTGACCTCCTTCAGTTCATCCCCAACATGAATCAGTCCTGATCCACATTAACATACAGCACACACACACACACACACACACTTAGTATGTCTAGGTCATCTCAGTTAAATTTGAGATTCTTCTGTTCAGCCGAGGTGCCTGCATACCAAAGTCATCTTTGTTTTCACGGTGGTATTTGTGACTGAATAGAGTGAATAAACCTTTATTGTCCACACATGTGGAAATTTTCCACTGGCTTCACTATGAAGGAGTTTAAAGACAAAACAAAAAGACAAAACACAATACATACACTAACCACCACACAACACAGGGACTATAAAACAGAGGTTCTAGTTTACAAAATGATTCAAAAAGTGCAAGTTCTGGTGAAGAATTGGCAGAAATTAGTCAACAAAATCCAATAACTTTAAGTATAAGGGATAAAAACCTTTTGATTACAACGTAGTTAAGGCCCCGAAAATAGTCCATCTGTAAATTACTGTAACTAAGAGTATTTAAAAACCCAAAAAGGGCGTCCGGTTAGCATGGCGGTCTGTTCCGTTGCCTACCAACACAGGGATTGGCTGTTCGGATCGTGTCTGTGGGTGGGAAGCCGGATGTGGGTGTGTGTCCTGGTCGCTGCACTAGCACCTCCTCTGGTCGGTCAAGACGCCTGTTCGGGGGGTAGGGGGAACTAGGGGGAATAGCATGATCCTCCCATGTGCTACATTCCCCTGGCGAAACTCCTCACTGTCCGGTGAAAAGAAGCGGCTGGCGACTCCACATGTATTGGAGGAGGCATGTGGTAGTATGCAGCCCTCCTCGGGTTGGCAGAGGGAGTGGAGCAGCGACCGGGACGGCTCGGAACAGTGGGGTAATTGGCCAAGTACAGTTGGGGAGAAAAAAGGGCAACCCCCCCCCTAAAAAAAGGGCACCATTAGAAATGCTAGATAAAGGGAGATACAAATACAGAGATAATGGAGCAGAGAACTGACCACTTCTGTCGGCCGCCCCTCCTCTCATGATCCTGGCAACTAGGATGGCTCCTGTGTGCTCATCACGCTTAATGGTCGCTCCCTGCACCACAGCATAGGAGACAAAAAGAGAAGAAATGGTAAGTACGAATCTTCATTGAAGGGGAAAAACAGAACCACCATTTTAGACATTATCTTTCCATATATACTGTGTATGTTCTGAGGATAACATCCCATCAGCAGCCATAACACTGAGCAGTCTTCTGTGTGTCTCTGAGACGCAGCTGGAACGGTGTGGAACAGTCCACTGGTGATGTCATTGGCACAGATCCATAAATGTGTACAGCAAACCTCCATTTTGTTTTGCAGATGGGCTGCATTTTATGAGAAAATGCAAATATCATCACTCTATACAGCTATATGACCAAATGTGAATAGCAATGCCACATTATGCAACTGTATGGTGCATTGCTTTCTGGATTTTCTTATATAATTTAGCCCACTTGCAAATATATACATATATATCTCACACACACACACACACACACACACACACACACACACACACACACACACACACACACACACACACACACACACACACACACACACACACACGTGCAGGCAGATACAATCTGAGTTTTCCTTGTCCTTTACAGGCCTCTTGCTCAGCCAGATGGACACACAGGGAAGAGGATAGTGTTTCCATCTCCCATTTCAAATGACAGTGTTCAACATTGATGCATTTACCAGGAAACCTGACTGGCTTTTGGCTTCATACTGAAACAATAAGTCTCGTCTGTGCCAACCTGTCACAGCACTGCCACAAACACAGTTCCAAGCGCCATCCCGGCTGGGATTAAGGATTGGCTGGTTGGCAGAGGACGAGACCAGGACGGCGAACCATGGCCCGGAATTGCGTCTTCCTAACACATGCAATAAACGTGTCCTCCTCACACGGGCCAGTTTAACCGGAGCCAGACAGAAAGTAAAAGCTGGGGGGCCGCCGATGTGTCATCCAGTAGACACATAGTTAGTTGGGACCACAAATCATCCTTCCTCCCCTTTCTACCTGCTATTCACATCATTCCCCAAGACTAATATTGTTTCTGGTAAGAAGAGGAAGAGGCTACCTCGCGCCGCTCACTAGCCGTGCTTTATTTCAATTGTACTAACGCATCACTGTGCGCGGCTGGCAGGGCTGGCCAATAATGACTCCGGCTGCTACGGTTTGTGTTATTTCCCTGGATGATGTCCTCTGAGAGGCCCAAAACGGCTCTGGCTGTCACTGCCGATGGGAAGTTTGGGACCAGAGGGGAGCAGGACAAGATCTCGGAGACCCTGGCTCCTCAAAGACCAAGGGAGCCTCTGGTTTGTGCCACTTCCCCGCTGCTATTAGCATGTCATCTGGACTGTTTTCACGACCTGCTCACCCCTAATGGTTTTCCTTTTAAATAATGGTTTCCTCAAGGTCTTTGAGGTGGCGTAGAGCTGGGGTTGATGGAAAGTGAGAGAGCAGGATGGGACAGTAGTGGAAGCTGCAGAATCGCAAAGAGCTTTTGACTTAATAAAATAATTGGGACAATTAGAGTAACCTGAGCTCGCAGTGAGAGTGAAGAAATCAGGTGCTGACGATGTGTGCATTTAAGTGTGTGTGTGTGTGAGAGAGAGAGAGAATGTGTGCGTGTGTTGGGAGGGCAAGTAAAGGGCAGAGTGCTGTCAGACACCAGTGTCAAGATCACACACAGCCCTTCACTGTGACTTAAAGCAGCTTTCTATGGTGCAACGGCCCCTTGACGGCCTAAAAACCTCGATGTGTATCTGTTTGTGTGTGTGCTACGAAAGAAGAGAGATTTACATGGTGAGAGGTCGCATAAAAGACAACCACAAGGGATACCGCTCTGCAGGAAATCTAACAGGAACCCTCAGACATTTGGTCATGATGTTTTTCTCAAACTTTCCTCTCTGCCTACCTCTCTCTCTCTTTTACACTCGCTCTCTCTCTCACACACAGTTGGATGGGAGCCAGTAGTGTGATGGATGTTTTTATTGCATCCCCCTGGGTTCTGGTGGCTGGTGGCCGTCTATAAGCTAACTAAACAGCAACAAGCCAGCCTTGGACCCCTGCTCCGTGTCGTAACTGAAATGACAATGGGCTGTCTGCACAAACAAAATGGGGATTCTCTACGCCACATGTCTATGGATTACCTATGGGATGAGCTCACATATGGTGCTCAGAAATAAGTTAGGGGGAAAATGACATGTATTGCTTATATTGTATGCCGTGCCTATGTCGTTTGGAAACTCAATTTTTTACTACTTTTATTGTAAGGGACTACAGCCAATATATAGTTGTGCTTTTAGTATGAAAACGACCCCCTCGAGGTCTGCATCCAGGTCCCTGGGAAGTGACGAAGCCAATTCAAAACCGCCACTCTGTATGTGCTTCCACACCCTAATAAAAATACACGCATACACCCCCCCTCCCCAAAAAAAAAACTAGCCTGGAGTGGCAAGCAGCAAGCAGTGGACCAATGCCGGCATTCAAAAAGGTCAATTTGGCTGCGTTCATTTTATTTTCACACCTCATCAACTCCCTGTTCAGAGCCATTTGAAACTGCACACATTTTAAAGCCTTTCTCTCTGGTGATGCTAACCTGACCCACTGCACTACGATGTGATGGGTCTGCACGGGCCAGCCAAGGGGTGTGTGAGAGAGAGAGAGAGAGAGAGAGAGAGAGAGAGAGAGAGAGAGAGAGAGAGAGAAGGAGCGAGAGTGTGAGTATATCTTGGACAACCTCATTGTGAACTCAGTACCAGTACAGTAGCCAAATGAGCGTTGTCTGATAAGAGAAGCTGAGGCCGGCCAAAACTGAACAGTAACACAGGCTACATAGTCTGGGTTTATGGAAGACCAGGGTAGACTGAGGGATGACTGGCAGGGAGGAGGAGTGGGAGTGAGAGGATGAGAAGGATGAGAGTGACTGGGTGAGTCAGCATAAGTGAAGGAGAGAGAGGTAGGAAAGGAGGAAGAGAGAACTAGACAGAGACGGATCACATCTGAACTGAGCAAAGACAGTCAGGGAAGGAGTGTGTTCCACAGAGTGAAAGACAGAGGCAAAGAGAGCAACAGTGAGAGAGAGAGGGAGCAAGAGAGAGAGCGAGAGAGGTGAAGGAAGCAGAAGGCACTAAAGCCCTGTAGCAGGACAGTGTTAAGAGCTCCAGTCAGACAAGGGAAAGCCCACAGGGCAGATGGAAGGATGGAGACATGTGTACAGTGGCCTACTGGGACAAACATCTACCCAGGAATCAGGGCCTGGCTTGCATCACCTCCTCCTCAAGTGAGACAGATGTGTCTCTGTTCCTTCTGTATATCTGTTTTACAGAGAGAAATAAGGTGAGAGAGAGTACAGAGATTAAAAAAGAGTAAGAGAGAACAGAGGAAGACAACCCCGAGAGAGAGAGAGAGACAAAGCCAGACTGCTTAGAAAGAAAGACTGAGAAAAAGTACAAGACCGAGGGAGCAGAATACAGAGAGAAAACGGGATGGAGGGAGGTGGAGACCCTCTAATACTTCAATCTTTAAATCAACAAGCTGAGGAAAAGCAGAGGCCAGTTTACAACGGTGCCTCTCAGGCCCTCATTATCTGCAGGTGGTAGATATTAGGTGGTGACAAGTAGCTGAGGGGAGAAATATTGCCCATATCACCCACAAACTGTTGGAGTAATGAACAGCTCACATATTCCTGTTTCCCTCTCACTGTTCCGAGTCCGGATAGATTCCCATTCCTCCTGAACCTTGATTGTTTCCTAACAGGGCTCCGAGAGCCCTCTACACGTCTTCCTACACCTCATAACCATCAGCAGCCAACCCTCATTTTGTTATCCTCCAGGGTCAATCCGCCCTCCTCTTGGGCCCAAAGAGGATGCCTTGGAAACACTGAGAGCCAGGGGGAGCTGTGTGTGAAGGTATGAGACTCATTTCTACAGCACCACTCAACCTCATGAACTCAGCATCACCTTTCTCCTCTCTCCTGGATACCCTATGGGTGCTATCATCAGCACCCAGCCATGCATGGCCACTAATGAGGGGAGCCTTCGCTCTGTTAAACAAATACATAAACAGTCAGAGTCAAAGCTAAATAAGCTTCTGGATGGAGAGGGTTGTATACGGGTGAAAGGACAGGATAGGGAAAGCTCCACAATCACGGGTGAGCTTCCCGGTGGTGGAGCTGAGGGCTGGCATCGACGGACTGCTTAGTTTACACCAAGCCATCAGCGCCCCTTGGCACATGGAAGCCATTTCAGATTTTTCCTAGTGTACTTTGGAGGCAGGGGGCAGTATGGGAAGTCAAGAGGGCGGGGGTAGTATGCTTGTGTGCATGAGTGAGTCAGAGTGCCTGCAAGCATGAGTGAGGCATGTGTAAGTGTATTTGTGTGTGCATGCATGCGTTTCATTGAGAGCATGGTCAAGGGCTCTACCTGAAGCCTGGGTCCAGACACTGGCAGACAAGCCCAGAGAAAGCTCAAAAGACTGGATGATTGATGCTAGACAATCACTAAGCCTGATGAATGGGCTACGCTATGTTAGTAATTAGAGACAAGGCGCCACTTAACCATCAAGAGGCTGAACTTCACCATTCTCACGGAAAAGGTAGCTTATTACGCCTGGGAAAGCGAAAAACACTATTTTTGGTTTCGTTTTGGGATGTTTTTTTCCCCTCCTCTGCCCAAACATTTTTCTCCTCCGAATCGGCCTAAAAATAGACGGCGCTCAAAAGAACGAGTCTGCCCAAAAATTATATGTTGGAGGGCAGGAGAGAAAGTAGGAGAAAACACACAAGACACAAGGGAGAGAGGGAAAGACAGACTGACTGACACAGAGAGAGAGAGAGAGCGAGAGGGAGAGATAGAAAGGAGGCGATGGGAGGAGTAGTCATTCTGGTGGAATGAGGAGGGATTTCGAGCTGTGGTCAATTAGTCATCAGTAAGGTGATCCGTTGCCTCCACTCCACAATGTGATCAGCTCCATATGCAACGGCTGCTGCCAGCTTTATTTCTCCATTCCTAACACATAAATGCCTCTGAGTGTTATTGTTGGGCCGGCCCAAATGCGGCAGCTTCGTCTCTGCCGTGTGATGAGGAGAATTGGAGTGATACTCATGCATATCAGACCATTATCTTTGCCAGCGCACTGGAGCTCACATGTGGACATGGAGGCCGCATTAAGTATGTGATGATGAATGGCTCACACATCATATAGTCTCTGTATGCAAAAGGAGAGCACGGGGACTTAAGTCTGGATCCCCGCTTGTAAATGAGCGTGTGTTTACGAGAGAGAACGGAATGGATGAGTGATGATCCAGGGAGCTGTCAGCGTACACGAGTGCCATGAAACTTCAACCGATAACAGTGGTTAGACAAATCAAATGCTGTGGACATCTCATCACATTCGCTTGGATGGAATTAGCCACAAGGCTGCGGCCTACTGTATGCCTGACAGCCTAAACCTTCGTGGAGCAATTACAGGGTCTTTTGGCTGACAGGATGGATGGATGGATGGATGGATGGATGGACAGCACCCATGAATGGATGACACGATGTAAACTGGCAGGCTGGTTGGATGGATGACTAATTGGCTGCCTGGCGAGGCAGCTCTCCGTTGGTTGGCCTGACTAATCAGAGGTCTGGGGCGGGGGGGGGGGTTAGGGCACGGACCTAGCCATAGTCAAACAGAGGGTAGCTAGAGCCCTCTTACCTCAACCATAGTCTCAACCAAACCCACTCCACAATCCCAAACCCGCCAGGGAAAACAAGCACGGTGCTCTATTTCACACACACGGCCCACGGTCCGTAACGAGCACTCAAAACATAGTCCCCTGAACCGCTCCGAACGCCATGGCATTTGACAAACATTGTTTCTCCCACCAAATTGAGAGAGACAAGGGAAAACAAACGTGACCAGCGGGGCCAAGCGCCCGACGTGTTTTGACATGATGTCACTTAACAGCAAAGTGTAACGGCGACAATAAACTCCTGCCGACCGCTGTGTTGACTGCTGTGTTTAGGGGTGTAAATACAAGTGTAGTGGAAACACATGCTGGCATTCTTCACACCAGATGTTGACCATGGAAAATCCAAACACAATGGAGTGGGAATAGGCCTCCTGGACATTAAAATACAATTACCTCCAGTCATATCTGGTGTTGGAGTGTGTCATTTCATCTTACCTCACTCGGATGGCATACTGCCCCAGCAACACACATGATCGTTCCACACACGGAGCCAGGTACATTTACGAGTCCTTCCACACTTCCTCCAAAGCCTTATACACTTGCAACATTAAAAAAAAAAAACAAATGAATAAAAAATGGAAGTACACTCGAGTAATAATTCGTTTATTCGGTTACGATCGGAAAATCCACCTGTTGTTTATGGACGACTTGTGTTATAGTCATCTATAAAGCTCGACTGATTCAGCGTCATTACGAATTAGCAGGTGCCTGGATGACAGTATAAATGCTCAGGGGGAGGAGAGGGAGAGGGGGAGAGAGAGAGGGAGAGAGTGGAGGAGAGAGGGGGAGAGCAAGAGAGAGCGAGATAAAGCGAGAGAGACGGAGAGCGAGAGAGAGAGAGCGCACGAGAAAGAGAGCGAGAGAGAAAGAGTGAAAGAGAGAGCGCGTGCGCAAGAGAGAGGCCAGAGCAAGAAAGGGTACTGTGTGTCTTACGTTTAAACAATTTTTCAAACTCAGGCTGCAGCTTAGTGCCACTGCTGTGGTTCCTCTCATCCCCACTGGATGACCTGTTGCATGCTTTGCCACCTGTTTTATTATCTCACTTGTGATTGCAACCAATATAAGAGCCCACAGCCCCCCACCCCACCCCACCTCTTGACCCAGTCTTGCACTAGCCCAAGCTCTGGTTTCCCCCACCATATTTCCTTAACCCCGGTCTTGACCCCTGCCAGCAATTAACAAGTATGCTGAGAAAAAGGAAAATTGCTGGTCATTATCATGATAATTACAGTCAGGGAAATTCCAGGCAGGAGCTGCCAGATACTGGTAATGTAGTGCAGAGGGCCCTTCATTCATCTTCTTCCGTCTCCTCCTCCTCCTCCTCCTCTTATAATCTTAATGTTGGAGTGCGTCATTATCCACTCTCTATGAAAACACACTTAGGAGCTCACATCAGCACTTCAGACAGGTGCCGATGTGTTTAAGTCTGGGTGAAAGCTGTGTGTGTGTGTGTGTGTGAGATCATATCTGAACTGTGTTGGTCATTTAAACTAAGCTGAAATGGCACATGGTCTCTTCCCAGTGAACTGGATGATGCAGGATAGCTGGTCTTGACTGTAAGTCTGTTCATCTCGGAGCTCTGTATGTAAACGCATCGGCGCACAACACAAAGAGACAGTTGTGTCATATAGAGGACTCCATCTCTGCCCGAGATTGTTTAGTGTTTTCTTAGCCGTTATCCTGGGTAAGAAAACAGCACTTTCACATGTCACTACTCATTTCCATAAGTTGCCTAAGGGGCCACATGGGAGCGGGGCCGTTCCAGAGTGCCAAGCAGACAAGCAACAATGCCCGCATTCACACTCCAAGCTCTCCCATTCTCGGAATACTTTGCGGAATGTGGCAATGGACAGAACGCTGGGCGGAAAAGGTGCTCGGGGGAGAAAGATGGAGGGAATGCTAAGGTGGGCGTTCAAGTTTCTGATTATATATAATAGGAGGAAGACGTTTGTTTAAGAGGGCCCTTGGATTATAATCTAGGAATGCTTTGTGTGGGTTTGGGAATTGCGTCTTTTTAAATTCACACCTCAACGGACTGCGGGGGTGGCACATCAGCCACTAGTTTGCATACTGCTAACCAACACATGCGATGATCAGCATGTAAGCGTGGACAGATAGATGAGCACACAAACACTCCAACCCCCCCCAGACACACACACTCACACATGCATACACTCATATTATTATTATTGATTTATTTTTGTATTTTCTCCCCAATTGTACCTGGCCAATCATCCTGCTCACTGAGATGTCCCGGTCACTGCTCCACCACCTCTGCCAATCCGGGGAGGGCTGCAGACTACCACATGCATCCTCCGATACATGTGGAGCTGCCAACCGCTTCTTTTCACCTGACAAAGATGAGTTTCACCAGGGGGATGTAGCGTGTGGGAGGATCACGCTATTCCCCCCAGTTCCCCCTCCCCTCCAAACAGGCGCTCCGATTGACCAGAGGAGGCGCTAGTGCAGCGACCAGGACACATACCCACATCTGGCTTCCCACCCACAGACACAGCCAATTGTGTCTGTAGGGACGCCCGACCGAGCCAGAGGCAACATGGGGATTCAAACCGGCGATCCCTGTGTTGGTAGGCAACGGAATAGACCGCTATGCTACCCAGACGGCCTTATACTCACACACACACACACACACACACACACACACACACACACACGCGCGCACACACACACACACACACACACACACACACACACACACACACACACACACACACACACACACACACACACACACACACACACACAAACATGCAGCGGTGATCCAGCTGAATACCAACACAGCTCTGAACTTGTCCTCATGTTTTGGACCACGGTGCTCAATCTTCCACTGCAGCACTCCCAAAACCCCGGCCTAATCCATCAAATGAAAGATATATTGCTTTTAAAGCACATGGATCTATCTCCAAAACACTAACATGTGTGCTGTCTGCTCTAATCTCATTAGCTGTCCCATTAATCCAAAGCCAGTGCCATTACTTTCTCCTTGCTTTTCACAGTCTGAAGTAAACAGACAACAGTTAACTATCTCTTTTAAACCGCCGGGGTCTGTCGTGACACCTCCATGGAATATTGTCTCAATCAAGAGCTTTTTTTCTGTACTTCCAAACAACACTGAAGTTTTATCCATTGCATATACACATGCTCCGTTGCATGTGTGTGTGCATATGCGTTTGTGTCTACTCGTACATACTTCAGCCAGACCAACATAATCCACACAACAAAAGTGCAAAGCTAAATTGATTGTGATGCGTGTTATCTGACTGAATGCATGTGTGTGTGTGTGTGTGTGTCTGTGAAAGGTTTCCAGAAAAGTGAGGTCAGAGCAGCCACGATCCAACAACAGCCCAAATTATTGTCAGAGAGGACAGGCGAGCCTGAACCCAAATGGGAAAAGCGCGGCGTTTCAAAATGCCAACAGCTCATTCCAGCGACTGTCATCCTCTTGTCTGGTTCATGGAAAATCTGAACGCGATGTCCTGGTCAAAAAAAAAAAAAAAAAGGATATCGCAATAATTAGTCAATCTCGAGACTTTCCTGTCAATGTAAGTCTGCCCTGAGCATTTACAAATATAATAATAGTGCATGTCAATTAAATTTGTACACTGAGCAAATACTACAGTGCTTAAGTCAAACCAGCGCTATTTGTAGATATTTAATGAGAAGTCCAGCCGACGTGCTGGTATCCAGTGGTTAGGACAACTGGGTGGCCACGCCAAGTAGTAGCATAGCTGAATTGATTAACATTAGGCTGTGCCAGCCCGGACGCTAGGTTGGCACTGCCAGCTGGATGGCATGGGCCCCGCGCTGCCTACAGTTTTCCGTTGATTTGCACCCAGTGGCATCCAGTCATAATGGCAAAACCAATCCTCCGTGTGCATCAACAAAGTGAAGGGAGGGAAAGGCATTAAGACCAAAAAAGAAAAAAGAAAAGAGAGAGAGAAAGAAAGAACCTGACATCGATCCTGTCACATTCCTGGCACTGGTTTTTTAAGGCTGCTAATGAAGCTTAACAACCCAGGATGGATGGAGTGTCAGGTTCGAACTGGGATGGTGTTCTCCACCAAGTGCATGATGGGAACGTGGCGAGGGGCAACAGTGTCCATTTTCCTAAACAGAGGCGACAGGCATGTAAAAAACGCACAGCGGGGGAATAAGAACAAATATACAAGGGAGGAAAGCAAAAGAAGAGACAAAAGACAAATTGACCAGATATGGAAAACATAGGGAAGGAGGAAAAAAATGACCCGAGTGACAGCGAAAGGCAGAAAAGAGAGAAAGAGGTAGCAGACCGAAAGGGGACAGGTAGAAACTGACTTAGTGAGAAAAGTGAATGAGCGCTATTCCCATGTCTGTGCGAGCAGGCACCACCGCAGTGGCATTGAGCAAGCTGACAAGTGGTCCATAAAAGAAATGTTAAACAGCAGGGCAGCTGGAGCGAGCATCTCTAGTCTGCTATTTACATCTGCGTCATAGAGACTTTAAAAACATCCAAACGAGAAGAACAGAGTCCGCCGCTGCAGGCTTGTCTGCCTCCAATGTTCTCACATCATACCAACAGTCGCTCTGAGCAAATTGTGGTATCCCTTCTGAGAACTTCCCAAATCATCTTCTTACTATTTAAGGTATTTTGAGACTGGATTTTCTACTTCTTTTTTTTTTTTTTAATTTTCCAGGTTGCTCAGGAATGATGCTCTGCCTTGCGCATGCATGTCTGGGCCACTCCATTTCTCCTTTATACTCCTCACTCCTGGCTCTTGGTTTCTGGCTAGGGGAGTTGAATTGTGTAACACCAGTGCATTCTGGCATCTGCTAGCCTTTGTCTCGGCTTTCCTATTAGTCAGTCTGCACCAAGGCCCTTTATCACCACACCAGTATATTCGCTCCCTGCCACATATCCAAGTGAGTCCTGACGCAACCCCCTCCACGTTGTGCTCCTACTCAGCCGACCCCGCCCCCCCCGAAACTTGTCCCCTCTAAAACTTATCCAAAATAACACACTTTCAATAAAAAAGACACGGCTGGAGCTTACGATTTTTTTTATGTGCCCACATGTTTATGCCTCTCTCCAAACCCAATTATTTCATTGTCCTGACATCTGAGCTAATAAATCAGCCAGTTTGGATTTCAGTGAGAGTACAACAGAAAGGGGGCAGAGATCGAGAGGGAGGCTGTCCTGGAAGATCGAGTTTTTACGGTCTCGCTGAAATACAGCATGAAGTCACGGTCTGAAAAATGATTGCAATTAATCAGAGCTACTGAATACAATCCACACGACTAATCACAATTAACGTAATGGATGAGTCACCTGGAAAGAGGTCTGCGTGCTAGCTACAGCGCAGTCCCCAAACCATCCGGAAATATAGCACACGAGAGAGAGAGAGAGGAGGGAGCGCGAGAGAGCATAGCAAAAGTCAGAGAGAGAGAGAGAATGAGACAGAACCAGAGACAATTACAGCAATGGAGAGTGAGAAGGAGAGAGAGAGCGAGAGAGAGCAGAAGTCATGCGAGAAGGAAAGGAAATTAGCCCGATATTGTACAGCTCCCTTGTTATGATGTCAAGTTTGAGAATTTCAGGCTGATTATATGCAATTGCAAGTTAAAGGGCACATCCAAATCAATTTGGTGCAGCAGTGAATGAGGACCCAACACAATCAGAGGGCTTTTATATTAGTTAGTGCAATGGCTGTGACTTCACCATGAACATCTAACCTTCTGGCCGCTTCCTTAATGGACACCTTCTAACTGTCCATTATGGTCCATTCAGGGTCACTCAAGATGACAATGGCTGCCATGGCCAAGCACCAGAGGTTGATAGGGTAAACAGAGAACCTTAAGATTTACTGTCAATTTGTCTCAAAAACAAAGTGAGTGACGGAGTAACCGGTGTTTTCGGGGGGGGGGGGGACAATTAGTCATAGTGCATCACAGTCGACTCAATTGTACAAGTCTCACTTTTAACTACGTGCTTGTTTAACTGCTGCAGTACTTTTGCAGCATCACAAGCAGGAAACTTTAGAAAAAAGGTTTTTGTAATTGCACAGCTAAGTGAAGTTACAAGGAATTGCATTGCAAATACTTGGTAAATAGCAACATATTTTCATTTATTTCTTTTTCATGCATTAATTTTGTTCTGCCGTGCCTGTATACAATTCAAGTATTTAAAGCTAGAGCAGAAAGCCACTTCTGTTCAACTTTTACCTTCAGTGGTATTGCAAACTGCATTGTTGTTAAGCTATTAGCCAATATTAAATATGCCAGCCATGGAAGTTCATAAAAAGGACATTTCTTTGCAAGTAAATCTTTGGCATTGTAGCTTTCAGTATCTCTCTTAGCAATGACGTTGATTGCTGGAAGATAAATGCATGACAAGGGACCTCTATAGCAGCTGTGGCTCGTTTGTTTGTGGGATGCAGTCCAGCACACCCCATGCATGAAGATGGAGGCCTCCTAGACAGTGTCCTTAATTGTCCCAAAGTGCACTGTGTTTAGAAATCCGTACCACCTCCCTCCGTCTGTCAAAACTGACCGAGGCAGATGTTAACATCTGGGTACATAAAAAAAACAGCAATGAAGAATACATGACATCAAGCTCTGACAAGTCTATGACAAAGGCTTGTGACTACAAACAAGACAATAAGAGATGTACTTTAGGCTTTCAGTGTGTCTTTGAGGAAACCACAGCTCCAGCCCTCCCAAACCAAAACGAGGCCAGTCTGCAGCCTTGCCCTCTAATCATCTAAGGTGCTTTAACTCACCCTTCTCTTTACGTCCACAACACAAATATAACACCATCTAACATAATATTTTTGAGATGGCCTGCGGTCATAATAGCAGCCCTTTAGTATTTATTGTTTTGTTTTCACAAAAACCCACAGAGTGTTGCCCTGCAGAGAAATCCTACTCGCCTCTACATAACCACCACGCCTCAATTAGTGACAGAGAGCTGCAGGAGATTAGGGCTGCCGTGCCTGTTGGGTCCTTCAAGCAGCCTGGTGCACAAACACTCACTAGGATGAGGTCACCCTACAGCAAATGGCTGGGATTATTTTTCAAAGACTAACCTGCAAGTTGTTAAATGGAAGATTTGAGGCTCTTGCCATATATAAAGAAATTGGTAAAATCCACTCACTCACTATTCAGGGTGTAAATGATAGTCTCAAAAATTAGAATCAAACGTTTGTTGGTTGCAATTTGGAAGTGTTAAATGCTTAATTTTTTTGAATATACATCCCTTCAGTTAAATGGTAGCCCATGAGATGTGCAGAATAAAATGAAGGCAAATGGAAGTGATTTAAGCTGCTGACTGCATTTTACTGGAACGACATAAAATTGCATGAAAAAAACTGTTGCCGCACTTCATTTGATGATAGTGAGGGTATGCAAACAGGAAATCAAAAATGGACTATATCTAGACAGGCAGTAATTACAAAATTAGTGGACATACGTAGCATAGCAGCATGCCATTCTAGTTACCAACACTTCGAGGGACACAAGAATCATGGTTTACACCCCATGACCAATAAACTAAAACCGACCCACTACAACATGACCAAAATAGATTCCACAAAAATCAACACCCACAATATATCACACACTGTAAACTTGTTTCTGATGCTCTCAGGAGCCAAAATCACATAGACGAAAAAGAGTGAAGCGGTGTAATGGAATAACATAGCCAGATGATTACGCTGACCAACGCTGGGTGTAAATCACATTATGGTTTCAGGGGGTGTGATCCAACATCGGACACGGAGGGGCCGGAGTAGGAAGTGCGCGCGACAATGTGTGTGTGCGCGAGCATGTATTCCTCCAAGCCACATTATTACATTCACCAGCCCTGTGGAAAATGCGAGAGGAGGCAGGAACCCAAAAATGGCTTAGGTGTGTTCCTGTTTCTCCTGGGTGTGGTTAGAGGAGCGCGCCGGCCCAGAGCCAATTTGGTGGTCTGGGGAAAAAAAAACCACACGGTGAATATAGAGGCGGCAGGAGCAGCAACATGTCCAGACCAGATCAAAGATGGGCAGGGCCTCCGCACACAACAAAAGACAGACAGAGGTCTCCGACAGGTCATCACAGCGTGTGTGTGTGTGTGTGCGTGCGTGCGTGCGTGCGTGCGTGCGTGTGTGTGTGTGTGTGTGTGTGAATTCGTGCATGTGTTGCAGGACATGGCGGTCAGCCTAGAGGGATAAAAAGGAAGTTGGTGATACAGAGTGACAGCGGCGAGTGGGAGAGGGGAAAAGGGTTCAAAACAACCTGAGGTGAACACAGAACAGCAGTGAAAACAGCAGAGGAAAGCGGTGTGATGAGAAGCAGTCCCGAGTGCTGTGGTGGAGGGGTTACCCAGGGCCTATTCAACAGCCCACATGAAGGAGAGGACCCGGCTGGCCAACAGGGCCAGGGGAACGCACGGTGTGGCAGTCAACACGCATTACAGACAGACGCCCAGGATGTCGAGGGGAAGAGTGAAAAGAAGAACGCAGGCCAAGATGCATCAGTTTTTGGGGCCTGAGACTGAGATGGACAAGGGTTGGCACTGGGCTGCTTGCTGATGTCTGGGAAGACGTCTGAGAAGGATGGATGTGAGAAGTGAGCTACAATGAAAGACCAACAGAGACCAGGATAGAAAAGAACCCTTTTGCAGAAACCAAGCCTAGACTGCCGGCTGAAAATACACAGATGCAAACGCAGGGTAATTGTGGTCGGTTTCGTTGTGTACAGTGCTTAAAACTTTAAGGTTATGGGGTTGGATTCCCACAGACATCAGACGATAAACTAAGATGCCAATATAGCCAACAATGGTTCACTAGCATAGCAGAAAAAACAAGTTCAGATGTCACACAGAATGCGATATATTTCTTAGAGGCTTGAATAAGCCTTTTCATTGAGCTAATGAGCGATATGTAAAACCGCTTGTGGTTTGCAACACGCCTGCACAAGGTGATGCATTCTTCCCGTTGCTGGTCAATTTATACTTTTTATTTACGAGAAGAAGCCCGTTGCTGTAACATAGCCCTGTTGTGAAAACCACATATCTGTAATTTTGGCAATTTTCTTTTTACTGCTTATATGTGCACCTTTAAGGCTGTGAACGCCTTAATTTTCCTTGAATAATGAAACGTGTTTTACAAAGCCTGTGAAAATGTTGGGTTACAAAACGGTGAAATGGTAATGATTTTTTTCGCTTCCTGTGGTTTTCGCCCGAGAGCGACAATATATAATTTCACAACCTCCCTGGGGAGTGCTTCCGCTCAAGTTAGGCCGTATTAAAATTACAGTTAGTTTTAGTATGACATTACGAAACTAAGACGCATAGAAACCTCACGGGATTAGTGTAATGGGGTGTGGACTTACAAGAGGCTCCTTGTTCTTAACCAGCCTAATAATCTTCACAGAGTCCTCGTCGTCGTCAATGTCGTCGGGTAACGGAGGAAGCTCAGGGTCGTAACTCTTCTTGGCCACCAAGTCGTGGACACACAGGAGGCCCTGGAAAGAGGAGAGGAGAAAAAGGGGTGGAGGTGCAGGGGAGGAAACGGTGGACACGGGTCATCATTCTCATTATAAGACCTTTTGCCTTGCCTTGTCCTACTTAAGAGATATAAAGTGCAGCCATAGATTCTATTGTTACTTCAATCTGTCATTTTCCTCCGGAGGCGTTGGGAGAGAGAAAAGGCAGACACTGCGGAGGAGAGAGCAGTTATGGATCGGGTTGATTCAAGTGTCCTTTGATGGATTTGAATGGGTCTGGGGCCAGTTCCTCTAGCTACATGTGTTAATTGTCATTAGGCCTGTGGTCCCCCTCCATACATCTCTCTGATTAAAGGCATACAGCGCCCAGCCTGGACCATCACTCATAAGAGATGGAGGTGTGTGTGTGTGTGGGGGGGGGGGGTCAAAGCTTTTTATCACCAATGGGGTTTCCAACATCGATGGTTTCCAGTGGGAGGCAGGATTTCCATGTGAGATGTCTCACGGCAGGGAAGTGATGTTCTGAAGTCCGAGTAATGAAGTTCTCAGCCGCCTTAGATATTTCACAAGTTCGCAGGCAGGCATAAAAAAGATGACGGCACACAGACAAGAAGGTTGCCATTGAGAGCTTCATTTCTAAAAAACTGTTTAACAACTCCGTGTGCGGACCGAGACGCAGCTGGACCCATGCCGCTTTTTCCGTCGTAGAGGAGGCGAGTAAGCAAGGAAAAACATCTTCTACCACGTGCTAGACGAAAGGAGAGCGGGGGGGGAGGAGGAGGAGGAGAGGCAGAGAGACAGAGGGAGAAGGGAGGATAGGAGAGAGAAGAGGAGCAGTGTGTTTTATGACATGGGAGCACCCTGCAGTACAGCGTTCAAGATGTTGCTAACTGGGAGCAGATGGGAGGAGGAGAGACAACTGGTGCTCTGTGGCCGGGATCCAGTTAGACACAGGCAGACCAGCATGTGCGTGTGCATGTTCAAACATGCTTACACGCACAAAACCTGCACGCACACACACACACACACACGTCTTGTCTAGTCTCATCTCGCGTGTATTCCTCATCGCATCTCTTCTCCAACGTCAGCCAGTGTGTCCATTTAACCGAGCCAATGTTTCTTACAAATAAATACAACGAAGGACACTGGATTACTGGGGTATGCTATCTTTTTAAGGTGCTGAAATACCTTCTGGAATGCCGCACACCAAAAAAGTTTCCAAGTGAGGACAATAAAGGCAAATTGATTCAGAATGGCTCTCAAATATGCCTGGGGGGGCTAATATTATTTGTGTTTACAGCACAGTGTCAAGCCACTGGAACAGAGTTCACAGTTGGATTGAGCCTCTAAAATGTCCCGATAAAGGTCAATAACAGTATGATCCAAGTCTCATTGCAACAGACATACACGCAGACTGCCGTGCTGGACTGATTCCTGACTATCGAATGAGAGCTGCGTGCATCAGAACAAGCTCTACTCGGAGCGGAATAAAATATAACAGCGATAATATTTGCAGAGAAACAATCTGACCCCTCTCTTTTTTCTGTTTTTCTTTGCTTTCTTCTACACTGTTAGGTAAAATCGGGGGCGTGGGGTAGTATCAGGGTGTTTAGGCCAAGGTGGGGGGGTGGGTGGGTGGGGGGGGGTTAAGTGTTCTTTTTCACGTCGTATTGAGTTTCCGTAGTTTTCCGAAAACATCGGTGAAAGCCGTTGTAGCTGTGATATCAGAGGAGTGGAAGGTTTTGAGGCTTAGGGTGGATTCATGTGGCGTCTCTTAATGTTGTTTCACCGTCAGCCACAATATCTGATATGGTTAACAATAACATGTGGGTCAATCAGGTGTCCATCAAACTCTCTTCCCTGATTTGGAGGAGCAGGGCATCCATGTAGGCCGCCTACAGGGGGCGCAGTGCTACAGTGTCCAGTTGGGTTCTTGCCAGCTCCTTAGCAGCTCCTCAGCAAATCATCCTCATTTTTTCCTGAAATGAATCATGCATTCTTGTCTTTGAAAGGTACACACACACACACACACACACACACACACACACACACACACACACACACACACACACACATACAAATGTGCATGCATATACACTGATCCAGAAGTGCAACAGTTTCTGTACCTTCTCTTGGAAAAAGGGCACATACAGATAAACACACACTCTTGAAACGCACACCTCAGCCGTTCCTTCACTAACCCTTCGGTTGCTGGTTTCTCTGACCCCTATCCATCAAGCCTTGTAATCTGATCAGTGAGTGTCCTCTCATCGATGGCCTCCTACCACTTCCTCAAGTCTGACACTGGCCCCACCACACTATCCCCAATGGCCATCCCTAACAACTCATAACAGGGCCGTAGCTAATGCCTTGTAACCCCCCCCCCCCAAAAAAAAGTAGCAGTAACAGCTGCATGCTAATAGATAGCACATGGCACAGGCCCTGGCTGGTGACCGCTGACACAAAATACAGGAGCACGACTTCACGGGCAAAGGTATGCAAGAACACGTGTGTACGTACACACACACATGCACACACATGCGCATGTGCACGTACACATGTACACATACACACACGCACATGCCCACCCTCTTTCTGGGTCAGTGTGAATTAACAAGTTCTGTTATGCTTCGGTGTTGGTGGCTTAGCCCCCCTAATCAAATTTAGACCTATATCCTTGTAGCAACTCAGCCCTGCAGCTGGAGCATGGGGCAAAGGAAAAGAGAGAGGAGGGAGGTGGGGAAGTGAGAACCAGAGAGAGAGGAGGGAGGGATGAAGGAGGGGAAACGAAACCACCCTTGTTTTCCAGGCGTCCGTCCTCTCTCTCGGTTTTGCGTGTTTGTGTTCATTAGACATAATAGGGATCCTAGCAAAACAGATCACTGAGCTTGTCCAAATAAACCTGCCCATACATTCCTGGCATTGGCCTCTCATTAAAGGCTCTGGGCCCTGTCACCGACCTGCTCGTTTTTCAGCCCGCGGCGCTGGCTCAGTGCTGGGTAACTGGTTCCCTGAGCTGGAGGAACCCTGCTGTGCAGTGTGCTTTTGAGGCGCTGCGGTAGGCCGGCCAAGACATGACGCGCACGTCGACCCCTCGGAGCCTTGAACCGCGGGACGCACCGTTCTGCATCGCAAAAGGCCCAAAAAGCAAGCAGCGTACACTCAGCTACACACGCTCTGGCGGAAACAGGAGGCCATCATAATTGGCACTTTCATCACTGTCAATATTAGTCTTTCTATGGGGGGGCGAGGGGGGTGAGGGGGTAATACGGGTGAAAGTTGTTTTTTCATGTGCGACTCGTAAAAGAGGGGGAGCCGGCGGAGTTGAGGGGGGGATAAAAGCAATAGAGAAAGGAAGAGAAAAAGAGAGAGTGAGCGAGTGGTGTGCTTTAAAAACCCTGATTTATGTCCCCACCCTACAAATGGATCATTTAAGCCATAATTGAGAGTGATACTGTTACTATCGCACAGAGACGCCATTCAAAGGCGGCAGCCATCTGCTTGTGTTTTACACCCCCAGCTCTGTGATTTACATTGGGGCTGGCTGGTACAGTATCAAGTGCCTCGGAGGACAGATGGGGAGAGAAAGAGAGAGCGAATGACAGAGAGAAAGAGAGAGAGAAGACTTTTAATACTTCAACCTTGAAGCCTACAGGCTGCCTGTGCTTTGAGACATTATGTTTGGAGAGAGCCAGCAGCCTCCAGACTTCCATGTGTTGCAGTCAAAAACTCTCCCCCTTGTCCAGCACAGCAACTAATCCTCCAGTGACCGTATGTTCCTGCTGACAGCTGATGGGAGCCTTGGAGCATTTTAACACACAGACGCTTGAATACGAATTCCAGTCTGAAGCAGCACACAAAAGGAGAAGTCATGAAATTGTGGGGTGGCATTGTGGAGAATGGGAAGGATTGTGTGAGCATGTGCATGCCAGGGCTGTGTGCACACGCAAAAGTTCAATGTGAGCAAACAGATGTTTGGACAGGATATTTTGTTATTGTGTTGTTTGTGTGCATATATTATGTGCCTATTGTATATTTACATGTTCCCCCTATCTTATTGTTAAGTTTCTTCATATCTATGGGGTGTCTGGGTGGCATGGTGGTCTAATTCCGCTGCCTACCAACACAGGGCTCAGCGGTTCGAATCCCCGTGTTACCTCCGGCTTGGTCGGGCGTCCCTACAGAAACAACTGGCTGTGTCTGTGGGTGGGAAGCTGGATGTGGGTATGTGTCCTGGTTGCTGCACTAGCGCCTCCTCTGGTTGGTCCGGGCACCTGTTCTGGGGGGGGGGGATTGGGGGGAATAGCGTGATCCTCCCACGCGGTACGTCCCCCTGGTGAAACTCCTCACTGTCAGGTGAAAAGAAGCGGTTGGCGACTCTACATGTATCGGAGGAGGCATGTGGTAAGTCTGCAGCCCTCTCTGGATCAGCAGAGGGGGTGGAGCAGAGACCGGGGCGGCTCGGAAGAGTGGGGTATTTGGCCGGATACAACTGGGGTGAAAAGGGAGGGGGGGGGGATAAAAAAAATAAAGTTTCTTCTCATCTTCGTTCAGATCTGATGACATCTTTAAGTGGTGAGCTTCACAATGTCTCAATTTTTCAATTTTGATGGATTGACTCATCATATAAAATCCCTTCGCTGCAAACATTATTGCAACACAATAAAACACTTCTGAGACAAGGCACGCTTCAGGGCAAATATGGTGATCATTCATCAAAGACACATTTGCTCTGCGTTGACAGAGACGAAGCAGATCGCAATGTTCACTATGTAGCAAACAAGGAGAGGAAGGCTATGAAGGATTCAACTGATCTCTACTCATCTTTGGAAGGAGTGTGCATGGATCTTCGTGTGTGTGGCTCTGTTTGTACACATGTCAGCAAATCCGTGTGTGTTCGCTTCAATATATTTGAACAAATATGTTTGCCAATCTAATCTGTTATGTGAATTTGTGTGTCTGTATAACTTCATATGTGCATGGTTGCATTCTCTTTTTCTCTCTAGCTCAATTTCTCTTGCAAAGACACACATACACAAACACACACACACTTTTGGAGTTGGGACTAAGAGTTGCTGTGAGTCCATCAGTCTTCCAAGCCTGATCCTTCTAGAGCCCCTGTCTGCCTACCCCCCACTGTATGACATGAGAGACAGGGAAAATGGCGGAGGGATCTGCAAGCTGAGCTGTTGTTTCTGGCACAGCACATATAAAGTGTGACAGCAGTGCATTAAAGAGGAGCCTATCCAACTCTTCCTCCATCCCTCCATCTCTCAGTCATGAAGACCACGCTGTCTGAGACACATGGAGGCCTTGATGGATGGCCAGAACTATCCCATTTGGAGAATTGTAAATAATTCTTATTGGTACAGTCTGTGTTTGGCTAACAAGACTGGGGGCGGCAGCCAAGGAGATGAAGAAGACAGCTTTCGCCTAATGGGGTTGTTATTTTGTGTACAGAGAGATACTATTGTGATCACTTGAACAGTTTTGCATAAACATGTGAAGCACAGCTACGCTACTGACACAACCTGCATTTTGTTTAATTTCATTCATGATGCAAATGCAATTTTGTACATACTCAGTTCAACTAAGTCCACCAATAATTTGAGCAAAAAATCATTTGGATATGCAAAATCAGGGGCATCCGGGTAGCGTAGCGGTCTAGTCCGTTGTCTGCCAACACAGGGATCACTGGTTCGAATCCCCGTGTTACCTCCAGCTTGGTCGGGCGTCCCTACAGACACAATTGGCCGTGTCTGCAGGTGGGGAGCCGGATGTGGGTATGCGTCCTGGTCACTGCACTAGCGCCTCCTCTGGTTGGTCAGGGCGCCTGTTCAGGGGGGAGGGGTAACTGGGGGGGAATAGCGTGATCCTCCCACGTGCTATGTCCCCCTGGCGAAACTCCTCACTGTCAGGTGAAAAGAAGCGGCTGGTGACTCCACATGTATCGGAGGGGGCATGTGGTAGTCTGCAGCCCTCCCCGGATCGGCAGAGGGAGTGGAGCAGCGACCGGGACGGTCCAGAAGAGTGGGGTAATTGGCCAAGTACAACTGGGAGAAAAAGGGGGAAAGATATGCAAAATCCGACTCACCTTGACATGGGGATTGGCCAGAAGTTTGAGTAGTTCTCTGATCTCTCCGTTGGCTGATCTCCCCTGTAGCTCTTCAGACAACTAGAGCCGAGATAAAAAGGACGGACAGACAGACAGACGGACAGACGGAGAGAAACAAAGCATGTTAACACTATCAAACACATTCACGCTTCTCAGGACACTTCACATACAGTAAAGGTACGAGTTATGAAACAATAAAAATTCAGGAGCGGAGACGATCTTGCGGCTGTTCATAGAAGACATGTCCAAATGGCAGCAGCAGTAATGGAGCGAAGAGGTGAGATGGATCATCAAACTTTAATCACTCCTTTCATCACATAGCCAGGCACCCATCTGACTAAGCCATTATTACCGAACACACTGAGAGGTGTGTGAGACCATGAACAGAGGTAAGTGTTATCCCTAAAGCAAAGCTCTAGCTGCAAGAACAGCTGCAACTCTACAGTAAGAATGAAGAGTATGTAAGAGCAGGGTGAGTCATCAACAAACAAGCCAAGAGAAAAAAAAACAAAACAAAAAAACACTATTCTAATGCTGGTAATGGCAGCACTTTTTGGAGGCAAGATGGAGTCTAGATGAGAAGGTCAGAGACGGTCCTGCAGACAAACAGGTGTTAGTATTCTAAATCAGATATCAGCTTTTGAAAGCTCAGCGTTTACGCCTTGTCAGAAACCTTTTTTACTGTGTGAAGTTACCGTTAGCTGGGACCCTTTCTTTCAGTTTAGTATTTAGGTAACAGGAAAAATAGTCCGGTGCACTTGGAAATGGGAGTCGTAAATTCAAAGCCTAAAGCATCCCTGAGCCTTGGGGACTTTGATGAACTACACGACATGATAGATGTCAGGTTGCTCTGAAGGGGGTGATACTGATCCTCAGGCCCAGGCCATTTTCCTCACCCCGGGCGGAGCAGGTTGTGATTTATGGGCGAACCTCCTGAACGTGGAGACAGTGGAGAGAGCGAAGCGCTGAGCGGTCCCATACAAAGACCTGCTTGTACGGCACTGTGATCTGCAGCAAACGTCTGCCCGACCACAGACAGTGAAAAATCACAGAGGCACTGTGACCCGCCCCACCCTCTGCCGCTAGCAGTGGCGTGTATGTTTGTTTACATCTGTGTGTGTGTGTGTGTTTTTGTGCACATACACAGTTGTGCAGGAGTGATGGAGGCTCTGTGGGTGGTGAAGGAGATCAAAAACATACATGCACACTGATAAATTTTTTTGTATGCATCTGTATATACAGGTTCATGCTTGTGTGTGTGTGTGTGTGTGTGTGTGTGTGTGTGTGTGTGTGTGTGTGTGTGCATGCGCGCACATCTGCGTGGGCAGGTGAGGTTGGAGCAGCACAGGGAGAGGGTCAACCTTCAATTCAGTGCAAAGCCCACAGGTACAACAACACAGAGGACAGAGCGGGAAAAAAACCTCTCCTTGTTTGAGTAATTATCCCACCATCGAAGGGAGCGGGCAACAGGGGTGAGGGAGAGGTAAAAGATGGGGGACTAAGGCTTAGAGAGGGGTTGGAAAGGGGGCATGTCACCTTACTGACTGAACAAGAACACGTGCTGAGTTGGAGGTGCTGGCGGGGGGTCCTCGCCATTAATTCTGAAGTCCCCCCAGGGAGCGAGCTAACGGATAGACGCGGTGGTCAAGGGTCCTCCTGCAGAGCCTTGTTCAACCTCCCTCACTGTTTCACTTTATCAAGTCTGAAGGATGAGCTCTGACAAAGCCCAGGGTCAGATAGAGGGATATGTGAGCTTGATGGACAAGACAAGAAAGGAGAGAGAGAGCGCGAGAGAGAGAGAGAGAGAGAGAGAGAGAGAGAGAGAGAGAGAGAGAGAGAGAGAGAGAGAGAGAGAGAGAGAGAGAGAGGCTCTGGGAAAGACGGGGAAAAGAGACATAAAGATGAGTGAGAAAGGAAAAGAAAAAGTAAAGAAGAGAAAACCTTGGGGGGTAAGCAGGGAAGAGGGAAAACAGGGGTGGGAGGGGAAAAAAAGAATGACCCGATGATGACAGAAAGAATGAAAGAAAGAAAAGAACAAAAGAAAGAAAGAAAGAAAAGAAAGAATGAAAAAGGATGAAAGACAGAGAGAGAAAGAAAGAATGAAAGACAAAGAATGAAAGACAAAGACAGAAAGAAAGAAAGAGACAAACAAAAAGAATAAAAAACAGAGAAAGAGAGAAAGAAAGATGGAAAGACAGAAAGAAAGACAAAGACAGACAGAGAGAAAGGAAGAAAGGAAGGAAGACAGAAAGGTAGAGGAAGAGGTATGGGAAGGCAGGGGAGTCAGGGTCAGGGTCTTTAGCATGGGAACATGGCCTACACTGATAGATCATCCATCATCTCCTCGCCAAGCAGTTAGCAACCATGCAGTGAGAGAGAGTGAGAACCATAAATTTCCAATCCCTATTGTTGTCCTATTAAGGCACTTTGTCCCACAACCCGGTAGGGAGGAACGATGAGGCGCGTTTGACAACATACTCCACTACCTTCATACTTCAGCATCAGATTCACATTTTCCATCCTCCGTTCTCTTCCTCTCTCCCCATCTCGCACATGGACGGGCGAAAAACAAAAAGGTGATGATCTGATGCTCAGTGTATTTCATTTATGCAACGTCCCAGCAGGAAGTCCTGCGTGTTTGGAAGGGTCTGTTAACATGCTGTACGCTCGCGGCTCTCCCCTGGCCCTCAACGTTAGGAGGCTCATTATGTTACTGCAGATGCAAATGAAAAACCTGTGTTTTTTTCCAGCACACATGCTCTCGTTCAACATAAACGAGTAGTCTGGCTATCTCACTTGACATCCCTTGTCTCCGTTTGCCCTCTAAAAATGACTTACTGGCCCATTTCGGCCTATCTGCCCATGTACATCTATAGTTTGCTTAATCCTCCGCTTATTTGGTGTATATAAACACTGCTGTGGAAGAGAGGTCCATGGAGAGGGCTGTGAATGTTCCCGTCTCTTCGACAGTGACATACACGATATTTCTTAAGTGGATGAGGACATGAATTTGAGGATGGACAGTACAAGAAACAATGGTTGCACCGGGACTCTCAAGCAACGCGCGACAATAAATTACGTTCACACACTATGTTTTCATGCGTTTCTGTAGAATGGAAACCATATCTTACTGTAAACCCTTTATCGTTATAAATTCTAAGGCTCTTTATGTAATGGCAATATCCAACAAGTGATTTATGACTACCCCATATGGCCTACTGTAGCTCTATAAAGGAAATGAACATCAAGAAGCCACTTAACACTTCTCCCCTTCTGATTTTTTTTTATTTTTATTTTTGTATTTCTGTCAACTGGTATCTCAATAACAAGCTCTACCTGGTGGCCATTTTGGGGAACTGCAGGTCCCTGGCCAGGTCTGAAAGCACCATGATGGGACTCTCATACTTGCTCAGGAGAATGAGAGAGAGAAGAAGAGGAGGGGGCAGGGGGCAGGAGTCAGCCACCGGGGCATGTGGGCTAAATTCAAGAGATGGACACAGATTTGAAATAGAGACCGGGCTGGGGAGAGGAAGCAGTGTTCAGCATACTGTTGATGTGGGCTTCTTGGCGTGTGCATGCTTTCTGCAGGTTTTGACAGGCTTGATGGAAACTGATTGGATAGACGGGAGTACGAGTAACGCCAAGCCAGTTCCAGTCTGAGGCCGATTTGCCCTTCTGATTAACGTAACACGGCACTTTACATTCTGCAGTGAGCAGAGTGTGTCTGTCTGCTTGTGTTTCAGACATAATGAAAGCTGGAAAGGAGCTGATGTGTGTGCACGTGTGTGTGTGTGTGTGTGTGTGTGTGTGTGTGTGCACGCATGTGTGTGTGTCTTTATTATGCATGTAATACAGTAACTATTTCTTCTACCGCCGAGTATCGATCGTGTTTCAGGCGGCCCTGGCAGCGCTAAGTTTGCAGAGGCAGTGGCAGTCACCTGCTGTGTGTGCGCTAGACAGTGCAGCCCGAGGGCAGTCAGGGGTTGAAGTGTCATTTTATGTTAGGCGATAAATTAAGCCTGCATTACCCAAAACCCGAGCCTGAAATGAGTTTCATCCAACTATAGATCTCTCCCTTCCCGCTATAGTACCCCGTCACCACTTCAATGGCTTTCACTTGGAGCGGCGACGTGGGTGAAAAATGATCTGCCTGAAAAACACACTGCAGTGCGCAGGGTCGTGTATTTGTGCATGTGGGTATTTGTGCGTGCGTGCATGTGTGTGTGTGTGTGAGTGAGTGTGCACACGTGTATGTTGTGAATGCAGCTGGGGGAACTGGGCGATCGCACAGCGCTCTGGGTCGCTTTGATTCGCCATCTCTGGGTTTTATCCCGATACCCGATAATCCCGGGGAGACGCTTCACAGAGCTTTTACCAGGAAGCATAAATTTGAAAGTCTGTAATTTGACAAAAAGAATGAGAGAGGGGGTGCGGGAGGGGAGGGCAGATGGAGGCTGATAGCTGGGGGTCTCTTGAACAAACACTACATGGCCTCTCGCCACGACCTAGGCAGAAAAGGCATAGACTAAGGAACAACAGAAACAGCCCTCCATGCCCCCACTTCATCTTATTAAAAACTACCCGGTGGCGTTCTTGTTCCAACATGGCTTGGGTTGAATAGTGCTGTTTCTTTGGGGACCAGGTCAGGGGGGCATTTAAACACAGAAAGAGAAGGGGCAATAAAGCTGCTGCTCTTATCCTGCAGGGTCAGCATGGGCAGTCCAAAGGTGGTTGGAGGGGTCAGTGGAGGTTTGGTTGACCTCTGCCGTCTGTACCGTTGGTTCGGGGCGGTACAGACTGGAAACGTGCCGGCTCGGCTGTGCACACTGGCTGCCTGTCAGATCACACAAAGGTCCACAGGATAGGCTTTCTTCCGTGACTCTTTTCTCTGGACACTCTCTCTTTTCTGTCTTCCTCTGCCCTGACTAGAAGAAATTCTCCTCTTTCCCTCGACTCGGTGCTAATTAGCATGATGTATGGCGTTACGGGCTTTTTAGAAAGAGAGCAACGGTCGGAGGCACTTTGATTACAATAAACAGAGCTACGGGTTTCAAACAAAACCGCACACCATTAAAACCAAGTGCTTTCCAACCCCCCCCCCCCCACACACACACACACACACACACACACACACACTTGCCACTCCAGGCTAGACGCTTGGTTTACACAGATGCGTACGTGTCAGTGCATATATATTGCCAAGTGTGTGAGTGTGTGTATTTTGTATGTGTGTCTGTATTGTAAATGGGGGAGAAAAACAGGTGTGTGAGTACATTTGCAAGTGCTTGTGGGTGTGTTTTGTGCATGCATATTCTTGTGTGCATGTTGTGTGTATGTTGTGTGCTGGTGTGTGTGTGTGTGTGTTTACATGGTTTGTGGTGTGTGTATATGTGTGCGCACGTGTTTGTGTTTTGTGGGAGTAAAAAATGCATGTGCATTATTCCCATGTGCATACATGTGTTGAAATGAACAATGTGAATGAGTGCTATTGGCAAACGCTGGGAGACAGACCGCCATCACTGGATGCTTATTTAATAAGAAGATTAGATGTTTGTCACAGCTTGTTGAAAGCACCAGAGTCAGTGGAAGAACATGGCCTCGCCAGCCGCAGACCCGTCAGGACTCACTTTGCTGTCAGTACGGTGGCAAGAGTGGCATTTCAGGGACAGGTTGACAAATGACAAGGGATGGCTCGCCAAGGATACTCTCCCTTTCTCTCCCTCTCCCATCCTATGTGACATGATTTATTTTCTCCTTCGTCATCTGCTTTTTTTTCTGTGTCTGTCTGCCATCTCGACTTGCCGATCCATCTTGGGCGCTCCTCCTGAGTCAGTGCAAGTCCTTTCTCCCTGGTCTCTGCCCCTACAAAAATGATCGGTCTGTCCCAGAGGAGCTGGATTTCCAATTTTGTAACGTATGGCTAGACATGTGGGGGCGGGGGATGCGGGGACAGCAGTGTTATTGGAACAAACCAGTCATCTGGAGCCATGGAAGACCGAGGAAGGGAGGTCAGGCGTCACCCGCGGGGGATGGGAAGAGCTACAGGATAAACCCTCGCAAACTTCAAGAGGTCCGCAAGAGGTAAGCAGGTGTATTGTGCCAAGTTGTGTTGTGCTGTGTTGTGTGCTTGGGGCAAGAAAAAAGAGGGAGAGAGACAGAAATGATGAATGTCAGAAAAAAAAAGAATTGTGTTTGCTTGTTTGTACATGAGAGCACAAGTCAGAGAGAGCGATCACGTGTGTGTGTGTGTGTGTGTGTGTGCCAATCAGCTGTAAGTGTATACCCAGGTGGACTTACATCACAGGCCAGAGCCCCAGCGCTGTCCAGGACAGGAGTAGGGTTGCGCTGCTCATAGTGCTGCAGACGTTCATGGATCTGAAAGGAAGAAGAAGTGATGGTGAGGAAGAGTGTGAGAGAGGAACATCCTGGAAAGCAGGGATCACAGGGAGGACACCCTGAGCAAAAAAAAAAAAAAAGTACTCATACACACAAATATCCCTCACACAAGGCACTTCATAACAACACAACAGCGTGCTCTTTGCATGTTCAACACACTTTGTTACTGTACAAATTTTCCCACCATGCATTTGATATGCCCTGGCAGCCATGCAAGGATTTCCCATCATTTCAACAGCTTTGCTAAGTAATTCCTTATCAGGCCGGGTGCTGCAGAACTCCAGAACACCAGACACAATGCTGTTACATTGGGGAGTTATTCGAATGGAAATTAAGCCCGACTTGTGTTTAGTGCTTGCATGTGTAATGCAGACACACACACACACACAAACACACACACAATTACTTCAGCGATTGCACAAAAAATGCCAAGAGGAGGAGTAATTCACAAACACACAGAAGCCATCCCATTTGTGATTAGAAAGCCACTGTACTGGAATGTGTTGACATCTTAAAGGCTGCTGTCAGGTCCCATCAGGGAACAGACATGGATAACCGTCCTCTAACACCCACTCCCGTCTCTCCGTAGCCCAACACAATGAGGGGAAGCAGCATAAGGACCCTGACTGATAGCTGGACGCCAGTCCTGGATCTCCAGCTGGATGTCCCGACAATCGTTCCAGCACAAGGCAGGACGGGAAAGTCCTCTGAGGCCTGTGGACCGGCTGGGTGTCTGCAGAGGCCAAGTCAGCAAACGTGTGGGTAAGTGTGAGCATGCGCAGGCATTGAAACACACTCCCGCGTGAGTACACAAGCACGCTTGCACACAGATGAAGCAGTGACAGAGGATTACTCTCGAGAGGAGAATACGAAGGTTTGTTTACAGTCACCTTGTGAAGAGCTCAAATATGCTGGCAGCCATTAAAATATCTGTTTCAGGGCCATTCGCCATCTTATTTCTCCCCTATTGTTTAAACTGTGTTCTTTGCTTGGAAAGGTGTCACATCATCTCTGGATGCAAATAAACTCATCTCAGAATATCGATGACAGTGGCTCTTTAGACGAAATCTGCCACCACCAGTGATATTCCAATCGGAAAAGCTTTTCAGTAGTTTCTGGCCTTGAGTCGAAAATAGCTGGGATGCTCTCATAAGAAAAAAGACAAGTTACATGTCTACATGAGGTTATTTGAATCTTTTCAGGTCATCATCATCATCCATCTTTCATAACCATAAGAGGAAACTGAATACTAAGACTAACAGAATGGTGTCACTTACAATAAAATACAAGTATGCCAATAACAACATCCAGAGGGGATCTTATAACTTTTTGGTGAGAGAAATGCAACTATATTCTGATATTTTTATTTTCATATTTATATCATTTCATGTCAAACATAACTCCTGTTCAACCATTGGCCTTGAATTGCTACAAGGAGCAAGTTCCACTTATCCACACACGGCCCCCGGTGATAAATCACCACCTGTTAGGGTTCATGCTAGCCAAAAGAACAGCCATGTTTCAGGGTCAGCTTGGGGGTTCAAATCCCTGTGTAAAGCCAGCATTACTCGGCCATAAAACAAGGTGCATTAGGCGTGTCGCGGACGTAATCTGAAGTCCTGGGGGAAGTCAGATGGCTGCTCAAATCAGCTGTAGACTGGTAAGATCTGTGACCGAGGGACCCCAGAAGTCAAGGGCTGAGTTGTGAGGTAAAGGAAATGAGGACGGGAAGACCTTTGAGACAGCAAGGCGCCTACAGCGCCCGGGAGAACTGTGGGAGCCCCTGCCGTAAGAACGGCGATAAGACCAGTCGATGCTTGGGGAGGAGATCAGATCTGAAACGTTATATCTTCTCAAAGTTAGGGAAGTCAAGCCGAGGAGCCTGTGCAGAAATCTCGGTCTTATACGAAGTAAGCTGCAGTGAGTGTGGTGCGTTTCTTACAATATCAAATTCGGGGCCGCCACTCGAGGGCACCTTACCGACAACCTCTAGTCTGATCTGCTAAGTTTCAGGAAGCCACGTCATATTTAAATAGTTACCTTCTACTGTTCAAGAGCTCCCAAAAATCTCCACCCTCTCACCCCAAGACTCCCTTGTCTGTTCCACTACCAGGCCGTAAAAGGACAGGGAGACAGCTCCAGTTACTTCATTTATCCCGAGCGAGAAAAAAAAAAAAGAAACGAAAAAAAAAGATGAAATGGAGAAGAGAGAGGTTGCCAGTGTCTACGACTCACTAACATACCACAGTCCCAGTGACATCTGCTTAGGTAGTTGCTCCACTGCCTCAGCTTACTTAGTTACTGTGGAATTTCTGCTCCACTCGGTGAGCGAACGCGAGATTGAAATGCTTTTATTTACAGCTCAGGACACTGTCCAAGCGTCTGTCCGTGACGCAGTGCCGTATTTTAAAGTCATTACCCCGCTTTTTACATAGCGCATTCTCTGTCCCCTGGTGAGGCAGCAATGCTGCTGGCAAGCGGCGGAGGTGGCCTGGTGGAAAAAAAGAAAGAAAAAAAAACATCAGCTGGACACGGCGAGGGACAGTGTGCTGCCAGCATGGAGGGCCTGGCGCGAACCACAGTGCAACTCCAGTACATACAGGTAAAACTAAAATGAAAAGTGTGAGGGGAAAAAAAAGGAAGAAAGAAGTGTGGCTTTCTTTGGAAATAAGGAAATAAGGCTAAAATAAGGAATTGATTGTAAATGTCTGAAACCGGGAGAGGTGAGCTCCCTGAAGAGCAGGCTTAGAAAAGATGAATGAATGCTTCCAAAAAAACACAGCTACAATAGAGCAGTGTGTGTCCCGTCCCCACCGAGGTCTCAGACCAGCTTGTGTTTACTCCCAGAAATACCCCACAGACTTAAAATATACACAGCAACACACACCAGGAAGAAAAGAAAAACACTAACATGGATAAAATCATGGATATGAATTGGAGGTGATGTTAATGTCTGAAATGGGAGAAGATCTCCAGAGAGGACAGGCAGAAGCAAAAACACAACATCCATCTTCATTATCCTCCGACATCAGCGCACTTACCGCTGCTGGGGATCACTGTTAAAGGTTATGGGATCAAAAGGTTGCCTTCCAGACTCTTCAGTACCATTGGTTAGAAAGCGAGTAGACATTTTAGGATACCACTGGTATCTGAAATCAAATGCCACTAATAGTATGACTAAATGCTATGACATGATCTTGGCACAGGCAGTGCCACAGACTTGTCTCAAGCCTGGGTCTCGTGAAGGTGAAGTCCGTGAAAGAAACGTCTTGCAAAAACCAATCCAGACACACCACAGTAATCAAAGTCTGGCACGGAGAGAGGGAGAGAGCGTGCAAGGGAGCGAGAGCCTGAAAGATGGAGAGGTGCGCTGATGGAGGGAGAAGGAGAGGTCTGGGAGATCACGGGGCTGGATAGTGTTCCTGCATGCTGAGGCTTCTGGATAACGTTCTCTGCCCAGAAATCCTCATGTCGGACAGGTTAGGGTTTAGCCTCTTTCTCCGCTCTCGTTTCCTCATCCGCCCATCGCAGCAGATCCAGTATCAGGACCAAGCTAATCCTCCCAGGTCCGAACACTCTCTTCCATGCAAAAAACTTTGTCAACTCGAGGTACTGTGCTGGCCTGACAGACCAGACCAAGTTTGGGAAGACAGATGGGGCAAGAAGGGTCTATGTGCACTGACAGATGTGAAAGGCTGCGACTGAAATAGCCGTCAGTTAGTGTGTTTACCCAAGAAGCAGCAGAAGAGCTGAGAGTCACTGTGTTGTACTTCACACAAAGCAGGTTGGTTTACAAAGTAGAGTCAGGTCCTGGACAGTTTGGCGTGGTTATAGAAAACGTTGAGAGATGACAGAGCCATAATTTATAACTCTGCCAAGGGCGCAACAGACTGAACCTGCTGGCAAAAATAACACTGACCAGGATTAAGCTAACCTTGAGTTTTGGAGAAATGACAACATTTATACAGCAACATTCTAAGATATGACTGCATCCACTCAACAATGCCAACAGTGGTTATGAAGTACACGTAAGTTCCACTATGGCAGGGAACTTTTCAATTGATTTCTTATTTTTTACAGTGCATTTTCCAATGACATTTCTCAAGCCCTAAAGCTAATTTTGCATGTTATTTTGAAGTAAAATGTAGCCAGCAAAGGGTGTCCGGGTAGTGTAGCGGTCTATTCTGCTGCCTACCAACACAGGGATCGCCAGTTCGAATCCCCGTGTTACCTCTGGCTTGGTCGGGCATCCCTACAGACACCATTGGCCGTGTCTGAGGGTGGGAAGCCGTTTTTGCTTAAGAAAAATAAAGCAATTAGCTCATAGTGTCAGGATCGTGCACCACAAAAGTTCATTAAGGGAGTTGAAGACAGTACTTGATACTTATCAACTAAAGCAAAGCAACGCAAAACAAACAAAAGAAAACAATCAACTAAAAAAATACATGGCTGCTTGAGGCAAACTGTGTCTGGACAATGGGATGATCCCAAAACAATAAGTGCAAGTACACTCATACACTCAGGTCTGTCAGCCAGAGGATTCAGACACACGTAAACTGCAGTGCCAACACACACGTCACCTTGCCTTGACCACGCTGCTACACACAGAGGTCTGGCGCCTGAGCCCCGAAAGTGTGCGCAACACACTCATCTCTGGTTTTGTTGTGGAAAACAGCTTATTAGGAACTGAGAGCAAATGTGGTATATGAGAGGACAGAGAGAAAGCGAGAGCAAAGGGGGGGGGCAGAGAGAGAGAGCGGGGGAGGGAGGCAGCGAGAGAGAGAGAGAGAGAGAGAGAGAGCGAGGGAGGGAGGGAGACAGACAGACAGACAGAGAGAGAGAAATATGGAGCGGAGGGTGAAAGTAATTGGGGTGGTAGAACCAGACACGACATTTCCTCCGATGAAAGGTGTAAGAGAGAGAGAGAGAGAGAGAGAGAGAGAGAGACTAAGAGTTGGGCAGCGGGCCAAATGTCCATGATAGCCATATCATTAAGTTAGAGGATAGATTTCCTCTTGGAGCTCTAGGAGAGGGACCCTGCTGCTCTCCCATGCAGACCCAGTTAATTCTGTACGGGTGACAGGGGACATGCACTGCTGCTGATTGTGTAGTGACAGAGCAAAACAGCATTAAGAAGAACAGTTACACAAGCACAACAGCTTCATGAAACACAGACAACCATCAGTGGCAATATACCATTAGCATTAGCATTGTTTAATTGCCACTCATTAAGCAGACAGAATAAAAACACTGAAAGCAATGGTCAAGTGGCATATATTACAACAAGCAACTCATTCAAGTGATTTATTGATGCTACAGGGTTTGAAAACAATATTAGGAATAGTTGTGGGCATAGTGCCAGGACAAATGCACGTCTTCTCGGATCAGACTGATTTGTCTACTTTCGAGGAAGTCAATTCAGAGTATAAATTTGGGTGGACAATCTTTTAAAACTACAGGTGAGCACTAGGCTAGACCAAGTCGCTTCAGGCAGTTTTCCTCCGACAAGGGAGCTGTAAATACAATATATGGCACTGTAACCTTACTTTCCATATTTTCTGCTCCGCTCCTATGCTCCATGTCCCATTAAGATTGGCTTCATATCGTATAGACCTTCTGGTTTCACTTTGAGTCCTTTTTTTTTTCACTGAATTACGAAAATGGAAATCGGGGTCGACCAGAGTGACCTGAAATAATGGCTGTGGGATCACTCCAGAGAGAGTTCCCTTGATTACTGATACAGACATCTGACTGATAGAATGGGGATCGGTGGATCGTTAAGACCTCTACTTATTTTCCTTCTCTCCATGTGCCCAAGGCACGGTTCAATTTATTGAGTTTTAAGGTTTTTCAGTAGTCAACAGGGCATGCTGTTGTCCGTCTACCTTGACGGGAGTTTCTTCCTCCTCTCCCCATCATAGCCCTGACGTGGTCTCATCCATCGCTTCTTTGTCTGGCTCCTCTGACTTAATTCAGAAGTGCTTGTTTGTGGATATTGAGCATGATCTTTCGACTTCACGCTGGGAAAGGCCATTAAACACTTGTGAAAATATTTTAAAGTCAGCCTAAGTGCTGAGTGTAATGTGATGAGGAAAGAAATTTATTTTGGATGCAACAGACATTTTCAAACCATAAATAATGACTAAGGCCGCTGTCAGAAAACACATTTTCTAGGAGCAAATGACAAGTTAAATTACTATAGCCAAATGCCGCACAACCCTCAATGACTTTTAATTTACTATCGCCACAGTAGCAAAGCCCTAACTTTTGCTCCGAGAAGAAAAATCTCTAAATGGGTCTAGGGAGTTGACTGACCGAGCTAGTCAGGAGGGGAGATGGCTATGAAGGTCACTTTTCCTTTAGGATGGAGGCTCCCTTATACAAAGCAGCCTGCAGGTGTTTACCCACCTCCCCGCAAGGGCTTCGGTTCCCCTGAAATAATAAATATGGACCTTAGAGGGGACCAGGGTGCAGGACGTGCTAACCACAGACAGTACGAGTGGATCTCTAAGGTCGTATAGGCTTACAGGCTGAGCCATGCACCAGAGACGATTAGCCATTTTTTATTGCTGCACATAGAGTGCGGGGCTTAAAGGGCTCAGAGAAAGGAACTGCAGCACAGCGAGAGGTTTCAAACAATTTCCTCATAGGGGATCTCCCTTGGTACTAAGGAGCAGCAGGGGGGGGGGTAATGTAAGATAGAGTTGTGAGGTGTAGAAAGTCAAGATAAAAACCTATACAGCGACAAACACTGTAGGTCTCAACATCTGGACTACATGGCACTCGGTGCAGTTATGCTGAGCCCAGAATCTGCGGAGCGAGCACCGTCCAGACCGTCTGAAAATGAATCCATTCATCAAAAACAAAAACAATGCCAGAGCATAAAAACCAGTGGAAATGTTCTATTTATATACCAGCTTCAGCTTGGACACATTTACGTGTTTTTAAAGGGTTTAAGCAATGAGAAAAAAACCCCAACAACTAGCCCACTAAAATCGAGCTAGGTAACCCAGAGGGCACGCGCCAAGCCTATTAGGCTCTAACTAGAGCAAAATTGAAAGGAGAACTCACTGACCACAAACAAGACGGCCTCGGGGCCCAGCTGAGGGCCTGCTGACAGAAAGTTGGTCCTAAAAGAGCCCCACACCTGAGGCAGGTGGAAATTGTACGTTGTATTATATTTCCTGTGGCTTTTCGTTGAGGAGGCTGTTGGCAGTGGAACAGTGAGTAGCGGCGGATTTATAGAAAGCACACTCGAGTAACTCCCTTTAATTGAAAGGAGGGGAGCTGTCTGTGCCGTTTTAGCTACGATAGCTATACGCATGCAGACACTGGCTCGATGCTGGGCCGATGAAAAGCCACGCTGAAAGACGATATCAGAAAATATTTGTTTCATCTCAGTGACATAATCGGATTAGGAGGGACGCGAGAGGCCGTCCCGACTGTCTGGTGAGGGCAGCTGAGGAGAGACGGGGAGGGAGAGGTGTCTGGTTTAAGTCTTTGGTAGGCCTGAATTCTCTTCCCTTCCTTCGTCTCTCCCGAGTTTCTGTCTCCGACACCTCCTCCTCTGTTCCTTCTCTCTCTCTAGACAGACTGACCAGCAACTGATGCTCCAGAATTACCCAGGTGAGGCCTGAGCGTTTCCATATGAGTAACCTAGGCTGCTGGACTTGTCAGATTAACTGGATGTGTGTGTTTTCTCTCTGCTGTTTAGCCTCTCCAAAAGTATCAGCTTCACAGCCTCGTGGAATAGAAAGTGGAATCTGTGGCGGTTTGGTGATGGGGCTCGAAGGAAGGGGACTATTAAGGTTTTATTAATGGCGTGTCACTGACGTTAGCCATGTTCACCTGTCTGACTACTGCTGTAAGGCGAGATGGTTGTTCTGTACTCTTGTGTGTCTCCTTGTCTGCCCGTCTCTCCATTTGGCTCACCAGCTGACAGGCCGGCTCACATTTAGGTACTGGGTAGAAAGCAGAGGAAACACACAGTTCTGCCTGTCTCGAGTTGGCTCAGGCACCCCCCTCCACTTATGCCTCCATGCTAACAATAAGAGACGCTAAAAGCAGCTCGGTTTCCTTTAACTAAAGCGAGCGGAAGAATGGTAAAATAGGTAGGATAAACAGCTTCGTCTTAATGGAATTCAAATGTGGCACTTTGATGTCGCTTTGACATATATGATCATTTCCCAGCTCTGAGGTTTTCCCACAGTTCAACTTTAATGGAGGTATATATTCCACCACAGTAGGGATACCAAGTTGGGTTGCATTAGCCTGAGGACCTTAGCGGATATCTATTAAAGTGCAGCTGATGTGGGCCACAGTGAGAGAGCCACCCGGTATCTGAATGGCACGTCATCAAAGTGATGGCATTTCATTTTGGGATCCATTTATGTACCATACCGCTCGTTTCGAACGGACAGATGCACCAAGACATTGGCACAGACAGACATAAACTGCAGAGCCATGAAACGTCAGGTCTTGACAATCCCCGAGTTCATTAATCGGTTGGCTCTTTTCCCAAAGTGCTTGAAAAAGTAGACGGGCGGATGGAGGAGAAGAAGGAAATTAATTTCAAGCTGCCCTGGCCCTTTTCCCATATGTACTATCACAGCAGCATTTGATTCCATTGCATGTCTTTACACATTTTCTGCCCAATCAAACCTCTGCTCGGGCTGCAGATCTTTTCCAGAATCCAGTTGCTGTTCCTATCACAAAGTACTATCGAGCCAGTTGCAATATTCTTGCATACATAACCTTATTTAACTGGGAATTGAATATTGACTGTGGATGATGATTAGTTTTTTCTTATTTCATTCCATACCTATCATTACCTAATTCCTCTCTTATTTGCTGAGTAACATATTTAGCTATTTTTACATTTTTAGGAATACAGATACCCCTCCATGGGTATATTTAATACACATCGGGTTTTTTCTTCGACCTTGTGCTCAGGTTGTTCTCAGTCTGTACGTTGAGCATCCATCCAAGAACAACCCAATAAATTGAGATCCTTTTGAACACTATATGGATTAGCTATAATCAGTGGCGGTTAGAAGACCAGGTGAGGAATCCACCCACATGACTGTATAAACATCACAGAAACATAATGCCACCTCCATTAGCATCACTATCTGTCCCACGGTGCACTGTGTTTTCTTTGGGGCCGACGGGAACAGGCCTCTGAACGTGCAGTCCTACCCATCATTATCTGCGTTACAGAGCTCCTTATTCTCCGGCCATCCATAACAATCCAGGCATCAAATGAAACCCTTCTGGTTTCCTCAAGTCTCGACCTCCAGTCTTTACTTCAGCATCTGAGGTATGCCGTAATTTTGGGCGCTTTTACACGCTCATGCTGGCAAGTTACGGCCCTGGATCCTGAACAAACACGCCAACATGGAGTAGATTTCTTTAGAGGGAAGGGGAATGAAAATTATGTCAATTTTTCTCCTTCGATCGTCTCCATGACAGAAGGGCTACTGCAGCAGAGAGACCACCAACGAGGGGAACTATATCATGCGAGCACAGGAAAAAAGCGTGGTACCCTTGTAAAATAGAGAGGAGGTGGAAACAGAACAGATAAACATCCCATAATCACATGTTGCTGTAGCCATCAGACAACTAAACAAAGTAGCCTAAACCAATGTCAGACGCACTTTCATCTGCAGCGACATCCCAAAGGAAGAGCTGAATGTGGCAAATACACAAGTGCGGGGCGTCCAGGTAGGGTGGCGGCTATTCCGTTGCCTACCAACATGGGGATCGCCGGTTCGAATCCCTGTGTTACCTCTGGCTTGGTCGTGCATCCCTACAGACACAATTGGCCGTGTCTGCGGGTGGAAAGCCAGGTGTGGGTATGTGTCCTGGTCGCTGCACTAGCGCCTCCTCTGGTCAGTTGGGGCGCCTGTTCAGGGGGGAGGGGGAACTGGGGGGAATAGCGTGATCCTCCCATGCGCTACGTCCCCCTGGTGAAACTCCTCGCTGTCAGGTGATATGAAGCAGCTGGCGACTCCACACGTATCGGAGGGGGCATGTGGTAGTTTGTGGTAGTCTCCCCGGATCGGCAGAGAGGGTGGAGCAATGACCGGGATGGCTTGGAAGAGCAGGGAAATTGGCCAAGTACAATTGGGGAGAAAAAAAAAAGGGGGGGGTGGGAATCCCCAGAAAAAAACAAAACAAAAAAAACCCCACAAGTGTGATTTTGCTGCTGAAATGAACAACAAACAGTGCAACATACCAAACTGTCTCCAAGTCCATTTCAATTTCATAGAGAAGGATGGGAGGCTGCAGGTTGCCGACTGCAGACTGGATGCACAGTGAAGTCGAGGTTAGGGCAGAGGACAGACAGACGACATGTGGTTCACTCATTAGCACCGTCTGTCTGCGAGAGCATAAAGATATCAAGTGTGCTCATCTTCTCCTCACACTCCACTGCTATCTGGTTTAACAAGCAGGAACTGGGCCACGGACCCAGAGTCGGTTTACTCTTCACCTTCACGACGACAGAGAGTGAGACAGAAGATACGGGTGGGTAAACCGTCTTGGCATGACCAAAACCTCTGTAACGCATGAATGCGGTTAGAAGGAAGTGTAAAATGAAGTGAAGAACAGTCAGCGAGGCCTTGAATTCAGCACATAAAACGTGTCATGTATGCGTGCGCATAGGGAAGACAGACACTGAAGCAAGAGGGAAGAGAGACAGAGGCTAACGAAAGACAACCACAAATCTTCAACCAAAGAAAGCAAAACAGCAGGGGGGAACAAAAAGCCCACAGGTGCTCTGATAAAATAAAAAAAAAAAACCACGCATAGTCCACATACCACCACAGACGGGGAACCTGAAAAGGAAGAGATGGATTTTTTTTTTTTGGCTTGTTTTTGTTTTATTTTACCTTGACCAGTGAGTGGAGGCTCCTCTCTCCGAACATGTTCTGGAGGAAGGTGCTGTCCTCGAGGCGGCTGACATGGGGCTGGAGCTGGGAGGGCAGGGCCGCCAGCAGCTCATACAGACCTGCAGAGGAGGAAAAGGAAACAGGATTGGAATATTAAAGAGAGCCCTGTGTGTGCACACACACACACACACACACACACACACACACACACACACACACACACACACACACACACACACACACACACACACACACACACGGGTAATAAGGTCAAGACAAGCACAAGAGATGAGTGTATTCACATGCACACATTGAAAATACTTGAAAATATATTTACCACAGGCTACTGACTTGGATATGCACAAACACACATTTATGGATGCATGTTCCAACTCTCTCTCTCTCTCTCTCTGACACACACACACACACACACACGGGAGGTAATAAGCCATTTCCCCTAACAGCCTTTGCTTCCTGCAATTGTCCAAGCCTTTCCTGTTGTTCGAAGAACGTCCCAAATCGGGGATTGTTCCAAAAACTCAATTTAAGGCCATGCTATATTCCAGCTGGGGATCCAGCTAAAAGCCAAGCTCTCGCCTTACCGCTTCCCTGGATGTAAAACATACAATTTCTTGCATGTTTTACATCCAGTTCACTTGTGTTTACTACGCAAAAAGGTTTTGGTGGAGGTAGTCGATATAAATGTTGAACATCCCAGTTTGGGCATCTGCAGAGATTTTCTTATTCTCTCTGAACTGAACCGAACCTAGCCAGTCTGCAAAGTCCAATAGTCCCGAAACAAACTAAACTTTAAAATGAAATGAAATAAGCAGACCTGGCTCCGTACCAACCGTAGCTCACAAGTACAGGAGTTGTTGGAGCTCATACAACATCGCCCCCCTAGTACAACGCCGCAGTGTCAAACCGGTCTGCCGGGGACGGAGAGTGAAACATGGTGTGTGCAGATCGGGAATCCCATAGCTCCGTCTGAATTCCTTTAGCGCTACACACGCCGAAATCCACAAGGCCTTGAGGGACTTAACTCACAGGGCTTAAAAAAGAATGAATATTTTAAATTCAATTTAAAGAAAGCCAGACTAGGGAGCTGATGGTTTCAAGATTAAGTGGAGGGGAGGTGGAGAGCTCAGAAAGAGCACAAACCCAGCAAGTGGCTGTGGGCCGTCCAAACACAACAGTGTCCTGGAGCACAGATGACAAAGAGAGGGAGCAGATTCTCCTTGTTTATTACTTTGTTCCGGTCCTTAGGGCTGGCCATGATTTCCTCAGATAGCGGGTAGATTTAAAAGGTCAAGCCCTGTTATCGCATTAGAAGAAGGTCCTTCAGACAGAAAATGTTCAAAACCTGTTTGAACAATTGAGCTGAGCGTTTCCCCGTCATTCACAGAGACCTCAACATCAGTCACAACCGACCCACTGATCTGTCCAAACAAACCCTAACCACTCCGAGGGCTCTTGAACTGTCTTTCCACACACACACACACACACACACACACACACACACACACACACACACACACACACGCGCACATGCACACACACAACAGACAGACAGACAGATAGAGAGAGACAGATAGACAGAGCGACAGAGAAGAGACAGACAGTCAGTCAGACAGACAGAGAGAAAGAGAGAGCCCAAGACAGAGACAGAAAGACACAGAGAGACAGACAGCAAGACAGAGAGAGCGAGAGAGAGAGAGCGAGAGCCCAAGACAGAAAGACACGGAGACAGACAGAAAGACAGAGAGAGTGAGAGAGAGCCAGATAAAGAGAGAGCGAGTGAGAGAGACAAACACACACACACACTTACACACACACACACAGCATGAGATAGACACAGACAGACACGGACAGCGACAGAGAGAGACAGACAGACAGAGACAGACTGGTTAACGTTGTCGCTCGCGGTGCAGGAGATACGGGTTCGCGCTGCGGCGGTTCCCGGGCTGCCCCCCGAATTTGCTATGACATTAAGTATTTTGTATCATATGTTATTAATGCTTTGGCAAGATGAGAATGCTTGTCATGCCAATAAAGCAAATTTGAATTTGACAGACAGAGAGTGAGAGAGAAGAGAGAGAGCGCAAGACAGACAGGCTGACAGAGCAAGAGAGAGAGCGAGAGGAGAGAGCCAGAGAAAAAGAAAGAGAGAGCGACACACACACACACACACACACACACACACACACACACACACACACACACACACACACACACACACACACACACACACACAGAGTTGGGCTGTAGGGAGAGACAGCACCACAGAGACAAGACCAAGAAACTTGGATAACCTATGGATGTAAATGAGTGATTGAATAACAATGATATTTGTTGTCTGGGTGACTTGTTGAAAAAGCTGGCATTGTTGACTGGGCAATTGAACGAGTGACTGACTGGTGGGGTATAAGAAAACACTGCATCAATTCCGCAGATTACACACAAAGAGACGTGGTAGCCGCATATTGAGACGTTTTCTTTACGACATTTTTCTAAAATTCTGACAAAATACTGCAGTGTTCGTAGTATCATAATACACCAATATAATCGTGACTCTTGTATGGTGATATGGTGATACAAATCACCATAAATCAAGCACGGTGGCCCAGTGTTGCCTCACTGCAATAAGGTCCTGGGTTCGAACCCCAGGCCGTGCCAGGTCCTTTCTGTGTGGGGTTTGCATGTTCTCCCCGTGTCTGCATGGGTTTCCTCTGGCTGCTCCGGTTTCCTCCCACCACCATCAAAAAGTCACGCATGTTAAGGTGAATACTCCTGTCTGTGCCCCTGAGCAAGGCAATGGAAAGAAGAACTGGGGTTGGTCCTCGAGTGCTGCACTGCTCCTATACAAGCGGATGGGTTAAATGCAGAGAACAAATTTCATTGTAACCTGTACAAAGATTAAATGAAGTGGCTTTCTTCTTCTTGCTCGTCTCATAATGCCATATCCTTGCCAGTACACAGCCTTACTGACTGACTCACTGACTTCGCCATCAGCTATGGCTGGTTAGGTGGGGCCGTAGCCATATTCACAGGCTGCCTGACTGAGTTCACATCAGCAGCTTTTGTCTAGCTGCTGCTGCAAGTCAAGTGAGACCGACTGACTGATAGACTGAGTGTTATCTGCCACTCCCAGCCCTCTGGTTTCCATTTAGAGGTGGTTTGGGGTTTTGGGTCTCAGAGAACTCAGAGCAGACACACAAAATATATGGAGACCATATCCTGGGCCGTTGTTTTCTCACCAACGCCACTCCTGTGTCGTGTTAACGCCTCACTGTTAGTTCTGCACTCGAGAGGTTGTATGTGGATGTGAATGAGTGGTAGAAGAGTAGCAGTGTGTGTGTGTGTGTGTGTGTGTGTGTGTGTTTGGGGGAGTGCATAGGGAGTAAAGGGAGAGTAATAAAGATGAGAAAGAGTCTTTGAGCAAGAGATTTTACACACACCACATGTTTGTCAAACTCGTGACTGAAGCTCGCAGGGTTTGATTCAGACCTGGCGTGTGATCATGTCCGGTCTGTATCTGATTCACCGATACCTGGTTCTGTGGGCCTAACCATCAGAAATACTCTCAAGTTCAGCTAACACAAGCTCCAGGTCTGCATAAGGGAAAGATGGTCCACTCAATCATTTGCAGCTCAGAACATCACATATAAAAAAAAAGAGGAAGATTTAAAGGGACATGGGATGAGGTGAAGGGGTGTGGGAGGGGAGCTGGAGCGGGAACAGGAGAGATGTGGAAAAGACATCGCTCTTGGCATTGTCAACATTTTGGTAAGGAGGGAGGAAAAGAGGGAGAAGAAGAGAGGGAGATGGTCCCAAGCGTCCCAAGCCACTCTTGTCCACGGGTATGATGTCCCGCCTCTAGTCTTCCATCTCAATACCGCTCATTTCTTTACTCCTCCGGCCTCCAATATCTCAACTCTCTCCCTGTCCACTTTGGAAAACCTGAACAAGCCAGGCCGAGTGTTAATGGTGCTGCATGGGAAATAGATCAGTTCTTGTAGCTGATCAGGAATAACAATATAACGGATAAACAGATAAAAGTGGCGCTGCTGTTACTCTCTGCCTCCGAGGTCAGTGTGTCAAGCTGAACCCAATGACCCACAGAGAAGCCAATCTCAGACAACAACAAAGAGAGCTGCCTGGAAGCCAAGAGCTAAAATCGGCTTCTGCAAAGCTGAAATTAAATGCAAAAATGTATGGCTGGACAAGCAGAGGGGAGAGCAAGAGAAAGAAAACACCAAAAAAAAAAAAAAATCCAAAATGGTTGTGTGTGGACACTACAAGAGAATGGAGGACAGAGAGAGACAGGCAAAGACAGAGAGACAGAGACAGATAGAGAGCAAAAGAGAGAAGAAAGGAAGAAGATTGCTCATGTAACTCCACCACTAAAGGGTGGACCCACTTGTTTCCTGCAGGCCTGGCCAGGCTCTGTTCAGTTTGTTTTGGCCTGCCTGGTCCAGACTCTCGTACGGCGGCTGTGTATAGCAGACCTGGCAGCATGTTTCAGTGGACCACTAGGTTCTGTTGTGGCTACGGTCCTGGCCAGCTCTGTTCAGAGGTCCTGAAGTCCAGTGTACATAATCTTATGCAGAACGACCAAAACCATCCTCCGAGAAATTAGAGAGGCCTGAGCCCCCAGAGTTTCCCGTATAGGGGAAGTGACCGCTCCAAACTGCCAAAGAGCACTTCCCCTCTCACGCCCACACCTCCACAGTGGTTAAAGAAAATAACAGTGTTTTTTTGACAAGCCTCTTTATGTAAAAAAACAAAACAAAACAAAAAAAAGGACTTGACAGTGATATGCACTGAATATGATACCTAGACATTGCTAGTAAAAAAGTAAACAACCTCGGGGTATTATTGAGCAGCGCAAGATGAGGAGATGACAGAGCTAATTTAACCATATGGAGTTCGCATGGTTGAAAAATAAGCCCCGATCCGTTATCTCAAGACCTCTTGGGGACTATTTACTAATGTGCCATGCCAAAGGAAGACAACTAGGCTAGTTTGGTGGAAGACTAATTGATCAGCCAGTCAATAATTTTCGATTTTTTTTGTTTTTTCGAACAATGTCTTGTACAGGATTGATTCCACGGGATTCCCCCCCCCCCACCTTGGACCTAAGGTGCATACGGAAAGACAAAGTGTGCGTCTGCTGAAAATGAACTTGTTCGTCTGAAACGAACAGAGGAAATGAATGCGGGGCCCTCGACTCACTCCCAGGTGCTGAATGACTTATTAACCTCCCTCGTATATCTATCAGGGATTTATTGAGAGCAAAAATGTACGCAAGGCTCGCTGGACTCGGGGTTAGGGGGTGGGAATTGTGACAACATTTGGGAGCTCTCTTAGCAGGTCAGTATTTCAAACATTGCTCCTCGAACATGTTTCAAGGCTGTCTGTGGAAAATAATGGTGGCAGACAGAGGCAAGGCAGCAGAAGAGGCAGCTGGAGACTGCGTAGCCTAATCCACTAAAAGCTTGATTTACCTCTTCGCTTTTCATCCACAGGGAGAGAGGGAAGAAGGCCGCCTCAGGCGCGGAGAGACACATGGAGAATGAGAAAGTGACCGGAGAGGATACAGGACGGGGTGGGGGGGGGGTCTGAAAATTGCTGTAATCAATCAAGCACGGACATCTGAGAGAGAGGTGCAAGTAAAGTGAGAGGAAAGAGGACAACAGCAGAGATGGGGGAGAAGAAACGCCAAGAAAAGGACGAAGCTCGATAGTCTTCCTCAATAGTCAGAAATAACAGTTACAATGATGGTGATTCCGGCACTTAAAGCCTTTTTCTTTGTCTGAGGGGAGAAACTCGAGATGGAGGGGTGGGTGGATATACAGCGGGGATTCGTTCTGAGCCAGGCGTCAAGGAAAGGAGAAGTGTTTAAAGCCACATGTTGGCGAGGGCAGGACAGGGTGGACGTGTGATCGGCCCATTAGTCCCAAATCAGCTTCTGTCTTGTCGAGGGGAAAACCTGCCCCCATGACCCCTTTTAAACAGCAACCACGCCATTTTGTCTGTCACGGCCGCTCTTACTGCCTCGCTGTTCACGACTGGGCCCACTTTTGTGTTGAAACAAAGAATTTATGATTCTTTCTCTCCTACAGAGGACCAGGAGCATGGAATAGAAGGGGACCATTGCATGTCTGGATTAAGTGACCATGAGATACAGCATCACTGACCAGACATAAAATTATATAGAATTACATGATGAATTTGCTGAGTGGGCACTGTGATCCTTTAGCATAACTTACAATGAGACCAACAGTGTATGACTTGGGCTATAACAGTGTTGGACTGAAGAACAGAGGTAATATAGATGACTTGGCCTGGAGACCAAGCAGCAGGAGTCCGCACTCCTTTCAAACCCACAAGCCTCCCATTACCAGTTTCGAGGGCCTAACCACTGCTCCACATTAAAAAAGGTCAGGGGACTGGGTCCTCCATCATCATCCTCGATGGTATTTCAGTGTCACGGTCTTTGGATAGCTCCACTGGCTTTTTGCAAGATGTTAGTTAGGGATCTCCGGCATGGAAAAATGACTTCACCGAGTGCCGCAGACTGGTCCAGGTGCAATCAACCGTCAACCCAATCATATCGAAGGCTTCACTACCGCAGGTTGAACTTGGGATGTATGTCGTCCCAGGGCCTACAAACAATCCTTGCCCCACGTTGGAATCGCGCCTCTTTTGGGGGAGCAAAAAGTTTCCAGGTTTGGGGAATCTTTATAAAAGCTGGACTTCAGAGACAGGGAAAGCCAAGCTTTTCAAAACGGATTTATTCTATTTCACCGTGTTTCAACATGTTGTTAAATATCACATAGTACCTGCCTCAACCGTTCCAGTTTGCTCCACGCTTCGTCACACACTTTTACACTTCAAATGACTGTCAGCACTTTGAAAACGGAGCTCAGAGGAGAAGAAAGGGTCTAATCAGCATAATTGAATGCATATCCTCTGTGGGCTCTACCTACCCACCCACCTGAGGAAACGACGCTTACATTTTGCGGCCGTGACAGTTTTGTTAAACAGTCACGGAGTAGTCTCATGGACTCCAACGTGGCTGGGCCAAAGCAAAAAAAAAAAAGAAAGAGGAATTTATCGTGCCCAAGTCTGAGAAGATTTACAGATTCATAAAGTGTCACTCCTTCCCATCTATGAAGGAACACAGGGTGGAAAGGAGAGAACACAGGGAGAAAAAGACAGGGGTTAAGAACATATAGGCAGAGACAGAGAGCGAGACAGAGACAGAATCCAATTGGGCAAAGACGGCTGGAGAAGACAGCGTGGAGTAGCCAGCCTTGTGTTTGCTGGAGGTCGGATCCAAGGCCCCGCAAGTCTGTGGGAAGGCTGAGCTTGGTGGTGGCTTTCCAGAACTTCCCTTTTCCCCAAATGGAAATGATAGGCTGCCGTTTGGCCTGGTCTGGACCGGCTAAGCTTAGCTTTTCCCCAACAGAGTGGACATAACACAGAAGCCACAAGCCGGCCAGATCTAAATGACCTGCCACCTCTGTTTACTGTGGCGATGGAACAGTGACATGAACGCTGGGGCTCGCCTGGAGAACTCCAGCTCCTGCATGGCCCGTCCAAACCGTGACCAAACTGCTCATTTCTACAAACTCCACCAAATGAACCCAAGCAGCCAAATGAGGTGCCAATACCTGAAAGCAATTCAGTTCAATCAGACACGAATAACAACACCATGTGAAAATACACATGCTCTTAATCTTTCTCCCTAAAAGTGAGCCGCTATTATTCAATATCCAGCGGCCCAATGGCCAAACGGTGCACATGGTCTGTAAAACTGTTTTCTAATGCAAGTGAGCATGTCCTTCAGCCGCCAATGACTGATTTAGGACTCTGTGTACTTTGGAAATGGACAGTTGGGGATATCATCTCACCTCAACAAATTAAGAAAGAAAAAAAAAGAAAAAGAAAGAAACTTCTACATATCTAAATAAATTTAAGCCCTCGTTCCTTTCTTTCTCTCTTTGTTACTCCCATTTTCTCTTTTATATTCGTCTCCTGCTGTTTTTTTTTCTTTCCCTAAATATGGTGTGGAAATTTTCTGATGTAACTGGAAAGAGGGAGCTCTTCCAGTGACAACAGATCCTCGTGTTTCGGTTCTGTATCCCTGCGGCACAGCACCAGCCAGGGACGACGACAAACGGCTGGAAGTGGTGCGAATGCCACCCCTGCCATCGACAATCACATCACACACACAGGGCGCACGCACACGCACACACACCTATCCCAAATACTCACTCGACTGACTTAACACCGGCAGATGCCAGATGCTCGGCACACTATACATCATGATGGAAAAATGTACTGTTAACCTACAGGAAATTTAATATGATCTCAGGCTCATCATATCACTTCTAGCACTTTTATTAGATGCTGTGTGTGTGTGTGTGTGTGTGTTTGTTGGTGTGCAGGGTATAATGAGTCTATGAAAGCAATAAGGCAGTGAGATTGCTGAGCGCTAAGCAAAAGGATATGGATATTGGCACCTCTTCACCTCCGGTTGTGGTACACCTGTCGCCTTGTTCAACAAGTGCTGGCCAGGGCTGGGCATAGACAGAGTTGACTGGACCCACTTTCATATCTTTCACATGCAAACATACACACACAAACACACACACACACACACACACACACACTCACCTTCATTAGAGTATCTGGTAAAAGCGTTGTCCCTTACAAGAGATTTCCATGTGCACCTTTCATGCGAGCATCGCCCACCTCCTCCACAGCTGCATGCAGCTAAACTGGCCTTATCTTTTAAATGCTGTGCTGGGGCCGTAAAACTTGATAGAACATGCAGGTACGGCTAAGCACACAGTAAACTTTAATAGGCTTAATAAAAGGGCATCAGGGCACTTTAGAACTGCCTTTTGGTGTGTGTGTGTGTGTGTGTGTGTGTGTGTGTGTGTGTGTGTGTGTCTCCGTGATTGTGGGCTGGTCTTGGGTGGATGGTAAAAGGGGCACCATATGGTGACGACGATGCCACATGGGGGACTGCCTGTCATCAAATATTTGACAGTCTGGCTGCATGAAGAAGGGCAGCCGGTAACTAGCGGATGATTTCTATAGCATGCCCGACAACCTCTGAGTGTAAAACCAGCAATATGCACCATGTCGTTACATCTCCTAACTCAAACGAGCATCTGTTTCTTTTCTATATATGTGGTGGCTTCATTTTCTTTTCCTAGGACTTTTTTTTTTAATAACAAATTGGAAAGAGGTTTGTTGTACATTGTCCCATCCCAACTCAAAATGTGGACCTGTTTTACTTCCAGTGACTACATTCACAACCAAAATTTTTACACCCTAAAACCCAAGAGAAACGTGTGGCCAGCTGTCACATAGCGTCAGCCCTTGTGCAGTATCGAAAATTGGGAGAGTAGCTGCGGTTACATGGATATTTCCTCAACCCGACTGAAATCGTTCTGATTAGAGATTCCTACTTAACTATTTACATGGACACTAAGACCCAACAAGATGTGTGTTTACATGTCCCAAAAGATTTAATCAGAATACAACTTTTTTGACATGTGCAAGGTGGTTCCACCCGCTGTGAAGCTTCTAATCTGCCGGAAATATAACAAAAGAAGAGGAGGAAGAAGAAAGAAGAAGAAAAAGAAAGTCACTCTATTTTTGTCATTGTACAGTTCTGTTACAATGAAATTTGTCTTCTGCATTTAACCCATCCTATTGTAATAGCAGCAGTTGGGCAGCTGCAGCGCCCGGGGACCAACTCCAGTCCTTCTTTCCATTGCCTTGCTCAGGGGCACAGACAGGAGTATTAATCCTAACATGCATGTCTTTTTGATGGTGGGAGGAAACCCACACAGACACGGGGAGAACATGCAAACTCCACACAGAAAGGACCTGGGACGGCCTGGGGTTTGAACCCAGGACCTTCTTGCTGTGAGGCAACAGTGCTAACCACTGGGCCACCCCTGCCACCCGGTGAAGAAAAATGAAGAAAGAAGAAATAGAAGGAGAACAAGAAGGAAGGTGGAGAAGTTCCGCCTGTTAATATTTAATGTTTCAAGCTTTTTTGACCATTGAGGCATTCAACAATCCTTTTAAGGATTGCTGAAAATCTTTTAAGGTCGCCAACAAAAAAGTTGTATCAGCCACAGACAGTTTTGTTTTGCTACCACCATGTTTCCATTCCTCCTGGAAACTCGTTCATGTCACTTAATGTTACCCCCACATGGGGCAAACATGTGCAGAAAGAATATCTTTATTCAACCAGAGACAAACAATCAGATTAAGCATTCACATGGCTATTAGGTGCTAATATTTTCCTATTGAACGGCTTATCAAACCCCACTCATCCCGATTGAAAAGTCCTTCCAATCGGGCCAGTCTCTTCCGATTGAGGTGGTTACATGAGGCGTTTTTATTCTGATTGGGCTGTTATTCTAATTATTAGTGGAATATTAGGGTCCATGTAAAGTCAATTTTATTCGTATAGCCCAATATCACGAATTAAAAATTTGCCTCAAGGGGCTTTACAGCAACACAACATCCTGTCCTTAGACCCTCGCATCCATGTAAACGCAGTGTGGAAATGGCTTCACTCCAATAAGGTATTCTGTGAAGGAATCCAATAGCGGGAGTATTGCTCTTCAACAGACGACATCCTCCTGCAGAACCCTGTAAGTTATTAGCCTACAAATACATTTTAAGCTACTGCCACTGACGTTATTGTGCTCCGTGTTTGATGCTGCTGTGAAAATTAAATTTTCTATGCAGTAACGTAGCTCAGCAAGTAAGGCAGTAAGGCATAAAAGGCTGTATTTATGTATTGAATGTATCTGCCCATGTTCTTACCATGGTTCAAGAGCAACTCAGTGACACACAAAACAAATCTGTGATACTAAGCTCTAGGGCTAATACTGTCTCATGAAATGTTGAGTCTACTTGTCCATTCTCATTTCTCCAGCTCCAAATTGTCAATAACCCATTCCCCCCACCCCACCCTCACAATCAGATAACTACAAAAGCAGGGAGGAAATGAGGCTACTGGGAGCAAACAGACTCCCACGCGCTCGCAGCGGGAGCGAGCCCCTTACGCTCGTTCCAGGAGGCTGAATGACTGACTGACTGACTGATTGACCTCTGTATGCCAGAATCCAGATGTTGTATTTCCAAGATCAAATGAGACAAGATAGAGGAGGTTAGAGAAGACACTGGCCTCTTCAACCGAGGACAGCCTCAGCTGCTTTTGCTGTATTCCCCTATTAGCTGTAGGACAAGCTATTACTGAACTGACTCATGACCCTTTCATACCAAACTAAGATCCTGGATTTTTACTGGGATTGCCTTTAGTGTGATGGGGTTCAGGGCGCAAAATCCAAGAAAATCCTGGGTATGGCACGACAATCTTCAGAGCATTCGACATTGGCAAAGCAACCTGGAATCACATCTGTGTGAGGGTACCACAACGAATCCCAGCATTTCCATGTTCAATGTGTTGTATATCCACGTTGTGGATAAGCATATGCAAAACTCGAAGCTTTTCATCCTCTCTGCCATATATTCCTCTCTAGTCCGCTGTAATGTAGCCACAGTGAGGAGTAGCCTATGGAATAACAATGGCAAAAAGCAACTGCATGTTGTTAGTATGCAGTATAGTATACAATACATATGTTCGAACTTGGTGACAAACCACCCTTTTTTTCGCCTACTGACTTCAAATGTGTTTAAGTATCACAGTTTTCATGATATAAAATGAATGAAGGCGAATGGCTGCTCTGCTGATTGACTTTCATTTGGCGGCACTGTGACCCAGTGGTTAGCACTGTTGCCTCAAAGCAAGAAGGTCCTGGGGTTCGAACCCCAGGCCGTCCCAGGTCCTTTCTGTGTGGCGTTTGCATGTTCTCTCCATGTGTGTGTGGGTTTCCTCCAGGTGCTCCGGTTTCCTCCCACCATCAAAAAGACACGCATGTTAGGGTTAATACTCCTGTCTGTGCCCCTGACCAAGGCAATGGAAAGAAGAACTGAAGTTGGTCCCCGGGCACTGCAGCTGCCCACTGCTGCTATACAATAGGGCAGGTTAAATGCAGAGAACAAATTCATTGTAAGAATGCAATGATAAAATAAAGTGGCTTTCATCTTCTTTTTTCTTCTAAAACAATGGTAAAAAACATAGCTCAGCCATGGGAAATGTTTTATTATAGCTACTGAGATGATTTCCAGCTGTGACTGTGACGAATCCTACTCTTGAAATTGTGCTTTTACAGCTAAGTTTTAACATTGGAGACTATGGCACTTCAGTATGGTGGAGAGGGTGAATAAGAGCACAGTCAAATATGTACCAAATTAACGTTGGCTAATATTTGCCCCCTGTTCACTTCCATTCTATGCGAGTTAAGGGGTGAATAAAAACAGTCGCATCTTTGCTTTACGCGGAATTCAACTTTGGTGAATTTTGACCAGCTAATTCGCAAATTTGCCTTGCCACCGGGAGCGAATGTTTTTTTCAACCCTTCACTCGCATAGAACAGAAGTGAACGGGAGGCGAAAATTTGCCAGTGTTAATTTGGCAAAGGTTGTGCACATAAGGAAATACTGAGTCACAGGAGACACAAACCTGTAATGATCAGATTTGGTTCATGTTGTGTGGCTGAAAAATAAAAAAATAATTTTGCGCATGTGTACGGAGCCGTAGTAGGGATATGTCCCCACTACGGCTCTGTACCTGTGTGACCGTGCCCTAAGGACAATTATTTTTGGTTCATCTAGAGTTCCTCCAGTTCTCCTGTGTTGAGTTCAGCAGTGAATGGTTTACTGGCTTGCGAAATACGATCGACTTCTTGTTTACGTTCCAAGACTCATACCTGAATTCAGTGTTTTGGTTTCGACACTATCGCTACCCGATCTGACTCAACTGTAGATGGGAGCTGCGCTTGCACACGGTTGACTCAGAGCGGGCAGCGACGGAAAGCAGCGTTGGTCGAGCACGCTATCGTGTGTGAAGAGAGGGAGCGGCAATAGTGAGAACAAAGATTTTTCTAAGGTTTTAATCATCGCAACCATGAGAGGTTCTTCATCATACACTCATAACTGCACACAAAAAAATTGTGTCTTTCACAGGAGCCCTGCGCGGGGACAGAGCTGAGTTGGGCCGAGCCGAGCGGAGGCGTAGCAGAGCTGTGTCCCTTGCCGAGCCTGCAATACAACTTCATAATGCATAAGCAGGAGGAGAAAGGACTAGACAGCAGATGTCTGGAGGAGAGGAGCGAGCTTGGACAACAGTTGCATAGCTTCGCTGGCAGAGGTGTTTTTTTGTGTGTTCAAGTGAAGCCGAGTTGAAAATTCGAAATATCAGCTGGAAACTTCTTTGAGGATGACATTGATCAGCCTCACGAAATGTTTGCACAATTAAAAGCAAATTTCCTGCTGCATGGATGACCTATTAAAATGTAAATCAACGAGAGTGAGAGAGAGAGAGAGAGAGAGAGAGAGAGAGAGAGAGAGAGAGAGAGAGAGAGAGAGAGAGAGAGAGAGAGAGAGAGAGAGACAGAGAGACAGAGAGATCTGGGTAAATGCAGCCAACATGTCAGAAAGTGGCAATACAATACAGGGCACCAGAATCTCTGCATGTACAGGTCGGGGGGGGGGGGGGTCGATAAGCTTTTGACAAAAAAAAAATCCTCCTGCCATTAATCTACTTCCAAAGTATTTATGAAAAACATTGAGAGTAACATAGTGAAAAGAGCTCGCCGTAACACAATCACTGGGACAGAGTCTCCAGTGCTCCCCGCGGTCACATTTTAAGGCCAGTTTTCCAACATTTTATTATTTTTTAAGGTTTATTTTTTCACTATTTGGTTTCATTTATGAGATCTTAATTCACAGAGAAGCTTGTTGTTTATTTGGGCCAAGTCAGAGAGAGAGAGAAAGAGAGAGAGAAACCAGCAAGGACGGGAGGAGAGCTGGTATGATCTTACGCAGCATACTATGTGCCCTCTATCCGTCTGTCCGCGTATTTATTCTCCAAACACTGATAATGAGCATTTTAATAAGACCTGCTCACACACACACACGCACCCAGGCAGAAGATAAAGTGCTGGGCTCAGGCCTTTAATAGTGAGGAAAATATTAGCATTAATAAGTCTCTGTTATGTAGCAGCGGCACTGTTATTTCAACAGCAGATTTGGTTCGTTGAGTGTGCGCGCCAGTGTCGCTGCCTGTGTGTGCACGCACACAATTGGTTGCGCACGTATCCAGTGTAGGAATATGATTCTGTGTGTGGATACAGTACATCCATGCACACGTGTGCATCCGTGCCTCTGAAAGACTGCGCGTGTGTGTGTGTGTCTGCTAAGTGTGGGAGATATACAGTGTTTTTCTGAGCCAGTGTGGGCGGGAAGGCTTCAATATGGTTTGCTCCTGCTGAGCCCCCAGAAGCCCATGCTGCCTGGCAGTCAGGCCTTCGGATAGGGAGGCATTAATGTGTCGGTCATTCATCACTGACTTCCTCCAGCCGAGACGCTCACGAGACACTAAGCTGGCACAATGCAGGTTTCCTTACTGTATCTGTGCAGCAGGGCAACAAAATAAACAATTTGTACTGTACGTAAACTGCTACTTCAGTGTCCGAAACACACCCAGGATTTCAATCAAAGATGTTTCCTATTGCCCATGTTTAAATAAACAGATGAGAGCGGCTTCTGCAACGATGTTATTTTGTAAGTAAACTGTAAATATGGCGTAGAAGTTTGCAGAATAAATCTCATGTCAACATAATTTTTTTCCAGGTTTGTCACATTTTTTTTTTGTTGAAATGGTAAATATCCCATTTTCTGAATGATACTTTTCAGGACTGTTTCAAAGGGGTTACCTCCGGACCAAGAGCCGACGAGGATTTTTATGCAACAGTCTCTCGCCATTATCTCAACAACTGTTACCAATTTCACAAATAAACAGCGTTACTGTGATATAGTACCGTGGATAAAGACATACGAGTTCCCGTTAATATTCTTCTCCGAGGACGGTAACAATCAGTCACAACACAAGTACAGCCACCCGCTCCTCTAGCCAACAAAACCAGACGGGGCCAAAGATCAGTGACCTGAGGCTCATCCATAATACTCATAATGTTTCACCTCCACACACAACTGCACAGGACCATCACAGAGGAAGCGCGGGAGATGGGCCGAAGGAGTCTTTTACGTGTTTTATTTGGAAACCTGAACCTCTGCCGGTAATTGCCTAAAATGACTCTAATCGTAATTGACGGTCTGGCTTTCTACTCTGTCTGCACAAATTTCCACGATGGGAGCTACGTAAATTCTGCTCGGAGTCTGGATGCAGAGTCGCACACACTCTTTATCCATCAGAGCAGAACTTTATGTCTGCCCCTGCCTTTGTCCTTTCACTCCCCTGCTCATGTGTGCACATGTGCACACAAGCGTGTGTCTGCGTGTGTGTGATATGACGTAGCCGGCCATTAAGGCAAACTGCACGGAGTAGGACAGTGTTCCTGATGGGAGAGGTCGTGATCTCTGGCAGCCGTCTTGGTGTTGACAGGGCTGACATGCCCCTCACTCTGACATCACACACTCACCCAGACACACTCGTAGTAAAGGGGGGGGGGTAAGAGAAATGGTTTGCTAGAGAGAGACAGAGAGAGACAGCGAGAGACAGAGGCAGAGAGACAGAGAGAGAAGCTGTTGTAGTAGCATTAGGAGTAGGGTAGTAGTAGTGGTGGTGGTGGCAGTAGTCATCTATTTTGTGTGCTGTAGCCATTAATCTCACCACTCTGTATTGTCTTTATTAGTTAAAGTATAAATGTCCTATGCTACATTCACCATTTCAGGACCAAACAGAATCCACAAGTACAGAACAAGCCCAAGGAGGACAGTGGTCAACTGGTCAGACGAATTAAAAAGAGAAGCGTGTGTGTGTGTGAGTGAGTGAGTGAGTAAGTGAGTAAGTGAGTGTGCCTTCATTGTGTAAGTGGGCCAGGGCCTATGCAAAACTGGGTCAATTATTACTGGAAAACCTTCCAGCGCCATGAGAGTGTTTGCTTTCTCCTGCCTGGAGTGAAGATAGACTTTTCACCACAGTTCTGGTGGTTCCACTCGACCAGATCAATCAACGTCCACCAAGTTAGTGGTACAGTCATCTCAAATAATTTAGCTAAGGTGTGGAAAACTTGCTTGCTTTTTTTTTTTTTTTTTTCTTCCAAGGAGAGTGAGGTTAACTCTAAGTCCAGGATCACATTTAATGTGTTGAATACTTCCTATGGAAGTTTGTCCATTTCTAATGGGGAAACCTGTTTCCACTTTGTCAAGTGAGATGCGTTGCACTGCAATACGGCTACCACATCTGGTCTATACAACCTAAGTGCTTCACACATGCACTGGTATATGCATGTGTTAATGATGATGCAAACAAATGTTGTGTTGCTTTCCTGCTCTCCACGATATTTACACAATGATAAGACTTAGTCCATGAGTCAACATTGGGACAAATGTTTATGCGGTGTGTAATGTGCAATGCTTAAGACAGCAGCCACACTTAATCCCATCAGGAACACATTTAATGGGACCCGTTGGGGAGAGAAACAACAACAAAAAAACAAAACA